>NC_065538.1:39228342-39403342 GCF_932294415.1 Quercus robur | reverse complement strand
CTTCACTTGAAGACCAAGAAAGTAGTTTAACTCCCCCACCATGCTAATTTCGAATTCCTTCTTCATTTCCTCTGAACATTCTTGAGTAAGAGCATCAATTAATGAGCCAAACACAATGTCATCTATATACACTTGAGCTACAAGAAGAGATTTCTCATCTCATCTGACAAAAAAAGTCTGGTCGGCTTGCCCCCTTTTGAATCCACGATCCAAAAGATACGTTAAACGATCATACCATGCCCTTAGTGCTTACTTCAGCCCATATAAAGCTTTCTTCAATCAGATGTAGATACTCAATCTTGCACCCATGATTTAATCAAGAAGAATGACTTGAATGATCATTCATGTACCCCGAAAATCATGATTGCATTACATGCATTGATTTGTTCTTGCATTACATACATCAATTTGTTCTTACATTACATGAATCAATTCATTCATTGCATATCATAAAAATGATCTTGAGATTCTAACAGTCGCGATGGTATGTTCGGTTTCCAAATCAAACCAACGGATCGAAAGATATCGCATGATCAAGTTTGCACGATCAACATGCATTGTGTCTAGGTAGAGTCGACCATGCATGATTAATTTAAATTAATTCTGATTGGTGAGACAATTAAAATTAATTAAATAATTTTTTGATTGGTTGATAATTAGTGTTTAAAATAGGGATGCATGCATAGGAATAAAAAAGATAATTGGATAACGATAAAATTATGGATAATCTGAACATTATCAAGATTTATTTTAAGGAATTTATCCACAAGATAATTGTTCCTAAAAAGTCTGAATTATCCGGAAGAGAGATAAAAAATCATAAACTATGGATGAAATCACATCTAGGTGCAAGAACCGAATCAAAAAACCCTAGAAAGAGAGTCCAAAAGGCACCCGAACACGAAAGAACATTCGGCATCCAAGAGCACCATTCGGCACTTTTGGAGTGCCGAATTGGCCCCTTTTGGGCTTTGGCCTAACTCCCTTCAGGTGATGATAAGGCACACCCTTTTCGACCTTTTCGCAAAAGGATGCGTCCTGATTCGCATTTTAATCATCCGTGCCTATTTTTTAGAGTTTTCTCACCTCTATAAATAGAGACTGGATCTCATAATTCAGGGGACCTTTTTTACACTCTGAGAGGCATACGTTTTTAGGCTCTTAAATTACTCATATTTGCTAATCCTCTCTCTGATATTTGCTGCTAAAATTAGGGTTTTTAGGTTTCAAAGATAATTGAATAAGTTTCTTTAAACCCTAAAACATCCTCTCAAGAACAAGAAGTGCTCCATGCAAGAGGTTGTTTTCTATCACCCTATTCTTTTTCTTTATGCTTCTTGTTTACGATGATGCATTCTTTTTGTTATCCATAACATGATTTGTTAATCATTGTTTTGTTAAAGCATTATCTTGATTTTTTTTTTTAATTGGTGTGATCTCTTTCTTAATTTCAATAATCTGCACATAACCAATACTTTTCTTTAAACAAAAACGGATCTGCATCTTTCTTGGATGTAGATTTGAACTTTTCTTTAAATGAACACGGATCTGCATCTTTCTTGGATGTAGATCTGAACTTTTCTTTAAATAAAAACGGATCTACATCTTTCTTGGATGTAGATCTGAATTTTTCTTTAAATAAAAACAGATCTGCATCTTTCTTGAATATATATCTGAATTTTTCTTAATCAAAAATGGATCTTGAAAGCTTGATTATGTGTTAAAACATAAGAGATGTTTAGACCCCCAAGGTAAATCAAGTGATAAAAGGACAAGTATAATGTAACAAGTAAATATATGATCAAGTAAATATGTTGTAAAACATATGAGCAACTTGATCAAACACAAAACAGTCACATGGAAATGACCACAATGATCATGTAGCAAAGCAAATGATCATCCGAACATGCAACCAATAAAGCATAATAACATAAGGATAAATGCATGACCAACACATAAACACAATGCAATGAGAGCAATAAAGCATAGATACTAAACATAACTCAAAGCACCATAAAACGAGAAAACAAGCATAATGTAAAGCAAACAAAACAAGGTTTTCTCATAAAAGATGTCTTCTCCCCCTTAGTATATGCATTTCCCCTATGGCTTTCTCCCTCTACGAATGTGCACGAGGTAGAATTTCTCCCCCTAAGAATGTGCATATGAGTCATATAGAAATGACGTTACACACCGGTATACTCTCCCCCTTTTTGTCACGAATAGACAAATGTGTAAGGTTGAATTTATTCAACCATCTAATTGGCTTTATTCCGTGCCAAATTTGCTTGTAATTCAGCATTTAGTAACCCTGTATTTAGGTGGGATTGTTGTAAGGGTAGTGAGTGAGATAGTGTGAAGATTGCTCAAGAGTGTGCAAGAAAACAGAGAGTCGCGGCTGGGACTCACGACTGGACTCGCGGCTTCAACCCGCCAGAATCTGCACACGTGCCAAGCATGCTGGAAGATGAACAGTCATGCTAGCTGGAGCACTACAGGACAAAACAGGACAACTGGCCATACGGTTAACTCGCGACTGGAACTCGCGACTTAGTCAAGCCGCGAGGTCAAGCCGCGAGCCACCCCTGTTTTGGAAAAACCTGACGTTTCGCATTCCACTCCTCTTCAGTATAAATACCCTTTTAACCCACGATTGAAAGAGAGCTTCCAGAGAGAATTTTGAGAGAGAAACCCTAAAGAAAAACCAGATTGTTTTACCCACAATCTCTACCTTAGAGTCTCATCAAAATCCCTCACTCTCTTCCTCTCCATTGTCAAATCCTTGAGAGGCCTTTATACCAAACCTGGTTCTCACCATTATCATCTCTGTGAGACAGTCGTTTGGAGTTCTGGGAAGCAGTTAGGAAGGAGCCAATCTTTATTGGTTGATGCTACGATGAAGTAGCGGAATCCGGAAAGCTAGAAAAGAAAAAGGTTCGGCGCAACCTCGTTGGAGCAAGAAGCTTGGAGGGCTTAGGTGCATTGGGTAGATTAGGCTTGGAGGGTCTATTGCTGTCCTTGTATCCCAACTGTATTTTCTAGTGGATTGATTACCGCTTGGAGGGCGGCGGAGAGGTTTTTCGCCGAGGTCTTCGGTTTCCTCTTCGATAACATATCTGGTGTTATCGCTGTGTTTGCATCTTCCTTCCTCTCTATCTCTGCCTTTACATTATCTGCTGTGGTTTATTTTGTTGTGGCTTAGATAGTTGTTTAATCAATACCATGTTATAGCATATGTTAAGTTTCCGCACACTATTGTTTAACATATTGCGTGTGTTGATTAAATTGGTTTTTGGGGGTCTAAACGTTCAAAAGTGTTTTTGTACACGTTTTTGAACTTTCAATTGGTATCAGAGCGGGTACACATCTGTTTGGTTTTATTACCTTTGTGTGATCCTTGACTCCCTTTCTTTTTGAGATGGATAGGTCTCAATCCCTTAATGCACCTCCATATTTTGATGGAAGTAACTATGCATTTTGGAAGGTTCGTATGAGAGCCTTTTTATGCTCTATTGATGAATCCGTGTGGGATGCTGTTGAGATAGGTTGGACCAAACCTGAAGCAGCCAAATCCACATGGGATAAGGCAGCACTTATTGCATCTAATGCTAACAGTAAAGCACTAAATGCTATTTTCTGTGGTGTGTCTCCAGATGAATTTCACAGGATTTCTCACATTATTATTGCCAAAGATGCATGGGAGATTCTGGAAACAACTTATGAAGGCACGAAGAAGGTGAAAGATACCAAGTTACAAATGCTGACCACTCGGTTTGAGGAGCTCAAGATGAGTGAGGATGAGTCTTTCGACTCGTTCTATGGGAAGTTAAATGAAGTAGTTGTCAGCAAGTTTAACTTGGGGGAGAAGATGGAGGATTCCAAGATTGTAAGGAAGATCCTTCGATCATTGCCGGAAAGCTTCCATGCCAAAGTAACAGCCATTGAAGAGAGCAAGGATCTTGACGACATCAAGGTTCAAGAGCTGGTTGGTTCTCTACAAACCTATGAAATGTCGCTGCCAAATCAACGGAAGGGTAAATCCATTGCTCTAAAGACTGTTAATGAAAAGGTGGAAGATCAAGGCTCTTCGGGAGAAGATATGGTGGACAAGGATGTAGCCTATCTTGTTAAAAATTTCAAGAAGTTTTTGAAATTCAAAAACAATGGAAAATTTGATGATAAGAGAAAATTCCAAAATTCTGGAAGGGAGAAGAGGGATTTCCAAAGGAAAGATGGAAAAGAATCCCAATCCACACAAGGTGTTACTTGTTTTGAATGCAACGGGCATGGACACTTCAAGAGGGAATGTCCTAACTATTTGAAATCAAAAGGCAAGGTGTATGCCACGACCTTGAGTGATTCAGACTCGTCCGACTCAGAATCTGAAGAGAGCTGTGATGGAGAAGGAAACTACTCAGCTTTCATGACTATTGCTCATGTTGAGTCTTCGGATGAATTAAATTTGCTTGTTCAAGACCTTGGAGAACATAGTGAGGATGACTCACTAGGAATTGTTGAAGAATCGGAAGCTGAAGAAGAAGAATGCACTGCAACTCTTCAAGAAAATTACAACTCACTTTTGGAGAAATCTGGTGAATACACAAGGGTAGCCAAGGCTGCTGTGAGAAAGATGAAGAAGGCTGAGGAGGACTACAAAAGTCTCCTAATCCGGTATAGGGAGGCCAAATGCGAGATTGAAACTCTTAATGGTGAGCTGTCCGAAGCCTACACTAAAGTGAGATTCCTTGAGAATGAGGTTGTTCAAACAAATGCAAAAATAGAGAGGGTCACCACCAAGAAGCTTGATGATGTTATATCATCTCAAAAGAGCTTCTCAGACAAATCCGGACTGGGATATACCGGAGGAAGTAGCTCAACTGGAAATGTCACCAAAGAAGTGAAGTTTGTGAAGTCCAAAGATCCAGTTGTAGCTGACTCTACGAGTGTGAACCTCGAGGTGGAGAAAAAGAAGAATGTGGTAGAACAACGGATGCTGAATCATCGAAATCAGTCTATGGGCAGGTCCGAGTCTCGTGCCAAGTCACGTCCACGACCACAAAGAGGTCCTAGAGGAACGTATGTGTGCCATTACTGTGGACTTCAAGGGCACACTCGACCAAATTGCCAAAAGCTGAGAGCAAAGAACAGTGCTACTCCTCAAGGGTCAGGAGGACCAAGAGTTGATAGGAGAACGTGGGCAGGGGATCAACCTAGAGAGCAAAACGGAGATCCCGGAATGATGAACGTGATGAAGATGATTGGTGCATTCACCAACTGCTTGGAAAGCTTCTCACGAAGGTTTGAAAGCCCTAACTCCCGTACCCAATCCTTTAAGGAAATCACCCCAAACGCAAGTGACGTGTGGGTGAAAAGGGGTACTCATGCATAAGCATTACAACATGTCCATGCATTAATACTTCCTATGCTTTGTGAATATGTTTGTTTGGTATGCTTGTTGTGTTTGTTTTTGGTTGTTTGTTTGTGAATATTTCTTAATTGTGTTTTATCAGTCTTTTTGTTTCTTGAGTCAAAAATCCAAAAATTACATAAAACTTTGAAAATCAAAAAGCTTGATTGACTGTGTTGAGTTTTTGTCTTAAAACTCGTTTTGCCGTGTACCTTTGTGCTAATGGCTTTGTGCATTTTCGAACATTACTTGTTTTCATGCACTCATATCACTATGGGAAAAATCTTGAAATCTATGTGATTGTTGTAAATAGATCTTCAAACTTGTCATGAATGATTGGTGAATGGTTATGTTGATCTTGAAACATGCATAGACTTGTGTCTATATCTCTTCCCATTTTTTATTTTTTTGCTAAAAAGAGCTCACTAAATGTAAATCTCCAAATGAAAAGAGATATTGAGCTGCAAAAGCCTGTCGCACATTCTAGTATTTGACTAGGAAAAAGGGTAAGCGACCTTATATCAAAAGTGAAATTTCTTTCAAAAAGGCCAAAGGCCTGTTCTTCAAAGAAAAAAATGTTGTCTATACCTCTCACAATGAGAGATGATTGCCTCAAAAGATCAAATGTTATGGCTGAAAGTGGAGTCATATGAAAGGCTCCTAGTTATGTTATCAAGTTGTGTGGGAAGTCATATATTCATATTTCTGTAATTGAGATTGGTCACATGATCTAGTGCTAATTGTGTATGCCTTGGTTGAATTGATCATTGAAGCTTCACATTAGACAAAGGACTATTTCAATGCTGATATCCACACACAACACACAAGTTTATGTTTGATAAATGCCCTATTCATTTGTGTGATTGTACTTGATAAAATGTGTTTTCACATACTCAATCTTTGTTAATTCAAGCACAAAAAGATTTTTGAGTGTTTTAGGTGTTTTTGGAAAGTGTTTTGCTGGAAAAATCTGAAAAATTTCAAAAATACAGTTTTGCCCTGTTTTGGCGGCTCAGTCGCGGGTATGTTAAGTCGCGAGCTTCAGTCGCATCTTCGCTGGTCATTTTTGGCGACTTGTTCGCGAGTGGAAGGTCCAGTCGCGAGATTCACTCAGAGATTTTCGCGGCTCAGCTCGCGACTCACTCGCGGGTAGACCTTCCAGTCGCGAAAAACACTTAGAAAAATTTTTCAAAATTTTCCTCTTGTGTGCTTTGGCGGCTTGAGCTGGCGACTGTGTGGCGACTTGAACCAGTCGCGAAAATCGCGTGTTTTGCAGAAACAGGAGCAGTTTTTAAACCTCTTTCAGTTTTCCCTCGAACTTTTGTAACTGTTCACCTTCTCTTAAAAACTGCTGTTTTCTCCCAAACCTCTTCGTGAATCCATTTCTCAAACCCTTTTGGTACTTCATTTCTTCTCCAAATCATCAAGAAAAGGTATGGGTTTTGATTTTTCAATCTCAGTTTCTTTTTCCTGCATATTTCTGTTACTGTTTGGACTGGTATTGTGTTCGTTATTCTTATCTCTATGTGTAATGGGTTTGGAGTATCCTGTTGTTGATATTGTTCTCACCCGTTTTCATGCTGAGCAGTCAATGTGTTTTTCATTGTTCTGAATTTTTGCTGATTATTGAATCTGAGTATCTTTTCTGAAATGGGTTTGGTGTTCATGTGACTTACTCATTACTCTTGTCTGAATATTGATGTGTGGATGTTAGGTTTCTTCATGATTGAAATATTTTCCCCATGTTCATGTCTCTGTTGGAGTGATGTTTGTTATCTGTTCTAAATATTCATATGCTGTTTGTTATTACATATCATGGTCATGTTAACCTGTCTCAATGACAGTTGTTGCGTCTCTCTTTGTCTTGGTGCACTTTCACCAAGTTTGATGCACGTATTGTTTTGTGCTTCTGTGGTTTATTGGAAGGATTGTTTGGGTCTGCACTATATTCAGTCTGGGTTTTTATATTGAAATATTGTTTATACTGAATCTTGTTGACAATCTTTTGTGGGGTATTGTTGCTTGGTTCTTTTCTGTTGGTCTGCTCTCTTGCAGATGTCTCGTCGATCTTCCAGGGGTAAAGACATTGTTTCTGACGAACCAGCAACCCCAGTTGCTAAAAGGACTCGTCTTTCATCTCAAGCATCTCAAGATCCCAATGAGGATAGATTCAGAGTTCCCCTAAACTCACACGCCTACTCAAATGTGTTTGACAAGTCAACAACTATAGTGGAGCGGGTCGTAGAGTTCAACACCTTAGGGACTACTTTCATCCCTCGAATCTTTGAGAAACGAGACTGGGCAAACTTGTTCGGAAACTTTGATGATCCAATGGATGAGCTGGTCAAGGAATGCTTCTCCAATGCATCTGATCTTGGACCTATCCTCATTTTCTGGGTCAGAGGTACAGAGTTTAGTGTTACCCCAGACTCCATCGCAGATCTTCTCGGCATCACCAGACCTCAGAATGTGAACTTAACTCCCTATGATGAACGAAATCCAGAGGTTGGGGAAATTCTACAAATCCTAGGACACGATCATGAGGTGTCTAGTGCAGGAACTTCCATCAGCACCGCAAAGTTTGCACCTGAGTTGACCACACTGAAGTTGATCATGTTCACCAACCTCTACCCACTGTCCAACACTACATTCATCAATCTTGGGAGAGCTATATTTCTGTGTGATCTCATTACCGGAGCCCCCATTGATATATGTGCTCACATCTACTACAACCTGAGGAAGACCGCTTGTCGATCTACAGCTCGAGGAATCATTCCATTTTGCAGTCTCGTCATGAAGCTCATCCTTAATGCAGGCATTACTCCTCCTGCAGATGGTAAAATGTTGACTCGTCAACGTCCCATTTCTTTGTTCACTCTTCAAGCAAGCAGAAGTCACTCCTCCAAATCACCAAGACATGCTCACATCTCTCCGGGTCCTTCATTTGCCCCTGACTCAGAGACACCAGCACATACCACCTCTACATCTCGTGATGTTCCTGAAGCTTCACAGGCTGGTATTCCGCAAGCACAAACTGCTTCTCATTCTGACAGAGTTGGCAGTGTTCTTGAGCATATTCAGAAACGAGTTGATGAGCTTGTGGCACTTCTCTATTCCACAAACAACCATGTCCAAATGCGCCTCGAGACTATGGAGACTCAGCTAGATGAGATTCAACGGAAGTTGGATGAGAGTCTTTAGCTATTCGTGACAAAAAGGGGGAGAGCATTCAGTAAGGGGGAGAAAAAGTTCAAAGGGAAGTGTGCATAGTGATAGGGGGAGCACACATCTTCTAAACTAATGGTTATTTTGGTTTTGATACACTGTGTTTTGGTGTATAACTGTTTCTAACTCTTTTCATATACTCTTGGATAAACTTTTATATATTTTTGATGTTGTTATTCAGGTATTTGTTAGTTTGTACCCATATGCTTTTGTAAGCTTTGAGGGTTTATGTTTTATGCATAGTTTGTAGGCCTTGTGGTATGTACCATGCTTAAGTGCAGCCTTTATGCTATGTGAAATCAGTATTTTAAATCTAAATGTTCAGCATTGTGGTTTATGTACTGTCACTCTTGTGCCCTTGTAGGATTGTTCCCAGATGCATATGCCTTGTGTGCTATGCATTGGTTGAGTGTTGAGCATACAAGTGTCTTGCCTTGTGCTTGTTAACTTGTATGTCTTTGTGTTCATTCCAAGTGTGAATGAACACTGTGATCACTACCTTGTGGTGTTCACTTGGTTGATCAAGCCATGGTTTGTTCATTAACTCCATCTTATGCTTGATCTCTTTTTGCCTGTTTCATATGCATTAATAATTTTCTGCTTACAATGATCATGGTGTATTGTTGTGTTTCAGGAGTTTATGTTCATATGATTCAAGTGCTTCACAGCTTCTAGAATTAGGTGTGAGTGAGTTTTGATCAACTGTTCCCAACTCACATGTTAAGTCTAGAGTCTGTTTTAGGGTTTTGTCACGGAATAGCCAAAGGGGGAGATTGTAAGGTTGAATTTATTCAACCATCTAATTGGCTTTATTCCGTGCCAAATTTGCTTGTAATTCAGCATTTAGTAACCCTGTATTTAGGTGGGATTGTTGTAAGGGTAGTGAGTGAGATAGTGTGAAGATTGCTCAAGAGTGTGCAAGAAAACAGAGAGTCGCGGCTGGGACTCACGACTGGACTCGCGGCTTCAACCCGCCAGAATCTGCACACGTGCCAAGCATGCTGGAAGATGAACAGTCATGCTAGCTGGAGCACTACAGGACAAAACAGGACAACTGGCCATACGGTTAACTCGCGACTGGAACTCGCGACTTAGTCAAGCCGCGAGGTCAAGCCGCGAGCCACCCCTGTTTTGGAAAAACCTGACGTTTCGCATTCCACTCCTCTTCAGTATAAATACCCTTTTAACCCACGATTGAAAGAGAGCTTCCAGAGAGAATTTTGAGAGAGAAACCCTAAAGAAAAACCAGATTGTTTTACCCACAATCTCTACCTTAGAGTCTCATCAAAATCCCTCACTCTCTTCCTCTCCATTGTCAAATCCTTGAGAGGCCTTTATACCAAACCTGGTTCTCACCATTATCATCTCTGTGAGACAGTCGTTTGGAGTTCTGGGAAGCAGTTAGGAAGGAGCCAATCTTTATTGGTTGATGCTACGATGAAGTAGCGGAATCCGGAAAGCTAGAAAAGAAAAAGGTTCGGCGCAACCTCGTTGGAGCAAGAAGCTTGGAGGGCTTAGGTGCATTGGGTAGATTAGGCTTGGAGGGTCTATTGCTGTCCTTGTATCCCAACTGTATTTTCTAGTGGATTGATTACCGCTTGGAGGGCGGCGGAGAGGTTTTTCGCCGAGGTCTTCGGTTTCCTCTTCGATAACATATCTGGTGTTATCGCTGTGTTTGCATCTTCCTTCCTCTCTATCTCTGCCTTTACATTATCTGCTGTGGTTTATTTTGTTGTGGCTTAGATAGTTGTTTAATCAATACCATGTTATAGCATATGTTAAGTTTCCGCACACTATTGTTTAACATATTGCGTGTGTTGATTAAATTGGTTTTTGGGGGTCTAAACGTTCAAAAGTGTTTTTGTACACGTTTTTGAACTTTCAAAATGAATCAAGAGGAAAGAGGGAAAATGAACAAGGGTAAAAGATGATGCATGAGGGGTGCAAGATGTATGAGAAAATGAAGATTAAACAAAAGATAAAACATCTTAAAAATACAATGCTACAAAGCATAAAGTAAACATGACATGCTAAGGATGATGGAACATGATATAGACCTAGGCATGATATAGACACAAGAGAATGTTATATGTGCTAAAAGGGTCTAAAAAGACTTAACTTGCATGAGTGAATGCAAAACATGTCAAGTGTTAGAGTGTGTGCAGCAAGGTGTATCTAGTGTGCATGTGAGATGCATGACCAATGCATGAGTAAGCACTCAAGGGCCAAAGTATATAAAACACACAACCAATGATCACAACATGATAAACATGCATAATCCCCAAAAATTGGTACTCATTGGAGTCCAAAACAATGAGAAAATGTCATTTGGGCATTTTATCAAACACTTAGAGTGTAAACACTACACATGTATGTTAAACAATGCATAAACATATGAAAATCTTGCCTAAATACATATTATTTTTGCCACAAGGGCTAACATCCTAAGCAAATCATCATTTAAAACAAAACCCAATAAAAAATATTGACCTAAATAAGTTTTCCAACTCCCATTTGAGAAAATCCCAACTATGAACATAAAACCCCCCAAAAACATAATCTAAGGATCAAAATCAGTGAAAAATAGTTAAAGATTAACTTAGAGATGTTTATGGAATGTAAAATACTTGAAATTAGTTGGGTTTTGATGTTGAAGCATTAAAATAGGGGTTTGGGAGAAGATGGGAGACGTTTAGAACAAATGTCCCACGAAATGCCCTTTAAAAAGCTGATTTGAAAATTTTCGCTAGTATCTCGCTGGTTAGCTTCCTGTGAAAATTTTGCTGGTAAGCCTTACTCACGAAACAGACGCGAAACTTTCTGTCCAAAGCTGAGAAACTTGAGAATTGGACCCTTTAACTCATGACTGAACTTACACATGAAATAAGTGACGAAAACACCCAGAAAACATATAATGCTCCCCCATGTGCAGGATTGTCACGAAGTAATAACTCGGTAAGTCCGAGGTCGAATCCACAGGGAAAAGGGAATTGATTAGCAGACCACAAGACAATAAAACTAAAATAATAACGTTTAATTGAAGAGATTTTTGATAGTTTAGTAAAAGTAATTTAAATTGAGAGAAAATAACAATATATTAAGATGCTAAGGTTTAGGGATCCACACAACACATATAAATCAAAGGATTATACAGAACTAAACACTTTTCTAGATGAGTAAAACAATAAAAAATATGAAAATATAAGCATTAAAACCAATAAATAATTGTTAAGAACATACTAATAAACGGTTGGGTTTCACCCCTTGCCTTAGCAAGGCTTCTAGCAAGCCATAACACAAATAAAACTGTAAAAACTGTAAAGAAATTTTAAGAAAACCTAAATTATATTCTACAGAAGCTCTCTCTGAATTTTTCCCTAAAGAGCTTTTAAATAGGTCATGGAATCCTATTATAAGTTGAATTTCCGTTTAGAGAAAATCTCAGGTTTTTAGGCTTCATTTAATCGACGTTTTTGGCCCATATAACTTCATAATTCGGCCTTTTGGTAAACTACAAAGTTGTAGCCCTTTATGTTAGCTTTCCATCCCAACTTGAATCATCTTGATTGGACATCTGAGCCGAAAGTTATGCTCCAAATACTAACTGGTGTGCAAGCTGGAACCCTAATCCGAATTGGACTTGGATTAGGTGCAAATTTCCTTTGATTCCTTGCCCCAATTGGACTTGAATTTAATTGGGTTGGCCTTCTTTGACTTCATCATGGTCCTTGTAAAATTAAAGTCCATTAGCTTTCTTCTTTGCACAAATCCACTTATGTAATTTCATTATCCTATAAAAGACAAATTCACACATTAAAATTCAATTAAGCACAAAATTGATTATTCAACATTATTCCAAAATCAACTATAAAATGCATGAATTAACTCAAAATAAGTATGATAATGCTTTCTAATAATGATACAAATATGCAAAATTAAGCTATTATCAGTAAGCCTTACTCATGAAACAGTCGCGAAACTCTCTGTCCAAAGCTGAGAAACTTGAGAATTGGACCCTTTAACTCATAACTGAACTTACACACGAAATAAGTGATGAAAACACCCAGAAAACATGTTTTTCACATAATAATAACTTGAAAAACTTTGAAAAACATGGGTGATACAAATTACTTTCAAAAGCAAACAAAAAGAACAAAAATCTTTTTAGTTTGATCCACATATGGTTGAGTACACACACATCACATTTGAACATGTACAATCGCATAAATGAAATAGACATTCATTGAACATTAGACTTGTGTGTTGTGTGTGTGTATTAAATGTGGAATAGTCCTTGGCCTAGAGTGAAGTTTCAATGATCAATTCAATCAAGTCATACACAACTGGTACTAAGTCAAGTGGTCTATCTCAATTATGAAAATGAACATATATGACCTCCCACAAGAAAATGATTACATATCTTTGAACCTTTTCATTTGGCTTCTTTACAAATCATAACATTTGATCATTTTTTAACAATACATCTCATTTTGAGATCGGTGCTTGAAATTTTTGATACTTCAATATTGAGAATAAGCCTTTGGCTTTTTTGAGCACCATACATTTCAATAAAAAGTCACTTTCCATTTTTCCTAGTCAAATACTAGTATGTACGATAGCTTTTGCAGCTCATTATATCTTTTCATTTTAAGATTTACATTTGATGAACTCTTTAAGCAAAAACATAAAAAGTGTGGGAAGATATATAGGCACAAGTCTATGCATGTATCAAAACCAACAAAACTATTGACCAATCATTCATAACAAACTTGAAGATCAATTTACAACAGTCACACATAGATTTCAAGATTTTTCCCACAAAGATAGATGTGCATACATAACAAGCTAAACTCGTAAATGCACTATGCCATTAGTACAAAGGTACTAAGCCAAACTCACATGTGAAATGTGCTCAAATATATACGATCAAAATTTTTGAATTTTTCACTTTTTATGTGGTTTTGGATTTTTACTCACACAAAACAAAAGCAATAAAGTAAGATAAAAAAACAAAAACACAAACAATGCATATATAAAGAGATGCAAGAGGCACAAATGCATGATAATGAAGCATCTAATGCATGAAAGGTCCTACAAAGATCAAAAAAATTAGATCAAGGACCAAAAGAGCATAAGCTCAACTATAGGAACACTTCCTCATCCAAACAGAATGATTGTTTGGAATGAGTGTCCCATGAGAAGTGAGACGAGGGTTGGAAGAAGGAGAATCGAAGATGCAGATAGACAAGGAGATAAAAACATTAAAAACTTTCTTCAACAACTTACCATTTTCCATCAAATTCGGTTTAGCTTGCACAATACAACTTCCAAAATGCTTAAGTTTCTCTTTTCTTTTTATTCTTTTAAGAGCTTGAAACTTAGAGCAATGAGGTTTTAGATGACCAAAGGCATTACAATGGTGACAAACAATGTGTTTAGGTCCACTAGGCCTTTTGGGAAGGGATCTAACAACATGAGTTTGTTCTCTCTTTAACTTTGGACATTGAGGTCTTATATGACCAATCACACCATATTGGTGGCAATTAGGAACAAATTTAGATCCACTAAATTCCCTAGGATGGGACCTAAACAGAGGCTTAGGTTTAAGAGCCTTTCTCTCCACTTTTTCATTTCTTTTGTGTGGAGGAATGTACACCGATTTGTCCTTTGAGGTAGAACACACAATGGCACAAAATCGGGTACCACAATATAATTGCAACAAATATTTTCATCCTTATTAGCAATAGGTTTAGCAATCAAACACTTGGCATGCACCTTAAGAGATTCATTTTCACATTTAAGATCATTAACAAGTTTGTTAGGCAAAACAAGTTTAGCATCCAAGTTCATATTTAAACATTCAAATTCTTTCAGCTTTTCAAGAGAATTTTCAGCAAGCTTCTTATACTTTTCAACCAATTTATTGGATTCATTGAGCTTAGCAATCAAATTATCATTTTCACAACGAAACTTGCTCAAATTCTTATGAAGCTTCTTAGTTCCTATCTTCACGAGTTTGATGTTAAGAATATCAACACACCCAATGATTCATGTAACATGTCATCACAATCAAGAGGATTAACACTCAAAGAGGCATTTTTACAAACACATGGCATGTCACACTCACAAACATCCATAAAATGCATACAAAACACTATCCATGGCAAAACACAAAAGGGGTCAAGGATCACACTTAGGTAATGAAACCAAAATAAGTGTACCTGCTATGATACCAATTGAAAGCTTGATTATGTGTTAAAACACAAGAGCTGTTTAGACCCCGAAGGTAAATCAAGTGATAAAAGGATAAGTATAATATAACAAATAAACATAAGATCAAGTAAATATGTTGTAAAACATATGAGCAACTTGATCAAACACAAAACAGTCACATGGAAATGACCACATTGATCATGTAGCAAAGCAAATGATTATCCGAACATGCAACCAATAAAGCACAATAACACAAGGATAAATGCATGTCAAACACATAAACAAGATGCGATGAGAGTAACAAAGCATAGATACTAAACATAACTCAAAGCACCATAAAACAATGAGAAAACAAGCATAATGTAAAGCAAACAAAACAAGGTTTTCTCATAAAAGATGTCTGCTCCCCCTTGGTATATGCATCTCCCCTATAGCTTTCTCCCCCTACAAATGTGCACTAGGTAGAATTTCTCCCCCTAAGAATGTGCACATGAGTCATATAGAAATGACGATACACACCAGTATACTCTCTAGTATACTTTACAACTAGTTTTTGTTGGCTTTAATTCCGTGTCAAATTTGATTGTAATATTGTTCAATCTTATGTACCTTGTATTTTATGTGGGATTTATTTGTAAAGGTTGTGTATGAGAGAGAGTGTGTGAAGACTCAAGGCAATTGAAGACTAAAGCTGTTTTCGTAGGTAGCTCGCAAGTAAGCTTCCCGCGAAGTGAAGCATGTACCCTACACATGACTGGAATGCAAAGAGTCAGGACAGGATGTAGATAGCTGGATTTCGCGAGTGTCTCGCAAGTAAGGCCTTCCCGCGAGATACCCGTGAAACATTCTGTTTTGCTAAACTGTCATATCTAATACACATTATCTGTACCCACACTATATATACCATCATTACCCACAGATGTTGAGGAGTGCTTCTGAGAGAAAACCTTAACCACAAACCTTGAGAGTTAAAGATTGTTATACCTACATTTTTCTACACAATCCATTGTGGTTTTTCCTCAACTCCTACTTCTCCATTTCCATATCCTTGAGAGATTAATAGCTCAAACACTTACCACACCCTTTTAAAGTGTCGAATGAGGTTTTGGTGCTGCTGGGATGCATTGGAAGAAGCCAAGTTTTGGCAGATGCAATCGGACGTATTGCGGGACCTGGAGAGCTAGACAAGACACAGTTCCGAAAAGCCTTGTTGGAGTAGGAGCTTGGAGGGCTTAGGTGCATTGGGTAAATTAGGCTTGGAGGGTCTCTTGCTACTCGTGTATCCCGACTAATTGTCTAGTGGAACGATTTACCGCTTGAAGGGCAGTGGAAAGGTTTTACGCCAAGTACTTAGGTTTCCTCTTCAATAACACATTGGCATGTTATCTTGTGTTTGCATTCTTTTTCCCTACTCTTCTAGCTTTCATATTTCTGCTATGTTTTATTGATTATGGCTTAGAGTAGTTATATTGTTTATCCACTTGCATTTACTTTATTCCGCACTTGGTATAAGTTAGAGTAAAATCAATCGAGCCGTAATTTTTAATTTAGGGGTCTAAACAGCTCTTGTGTTTTAACACATTTTCAAGCTTTCAGATTTGCATCTTTATTAGAAATAGATCTGAATTTTTCTTAATCAAAAAACAGATCTACATCTTTCTTAGATGTAGATATGAATTTTTCTTCAAAATAAATAGATCTACATCTTCCTTAGATGCAAATCTTAATTTTTCTCAAATCAAAAACTGATTTGTATCTTTCTTAGATACAGATCTGATTTTTAAACATATGCAGATTTTGAAACTAAGAAAAAGATTATGCATGATTGTGTTTATGGTTGTTTGTTTCATTTTAATTCATGATATTATGCATGATTATGTCTACCCAATTTTCATATTTCAAGGCTTCTTCCACCTTCTTTGGTTCAAATTGAGCAAGGTAGCAATGATACGTCACATGATTCACACTATAGCTAGGTCCTCTTCTTAAACAAAGGCCCTCATCCAAATCTCCAATTATATTACTTTTGGGATGATTTAGACTTACTCTTGACGATGGTTTCTTTGAAGTAGAAAGCTCATCATCACAAGAAATTGTAGGATGGACTTTCGGTGGAGTGAGTGGGCTTGATGGCACTTGGGTTAATCTAGTTTCCCTTCTTGATGTGGTAGGAATAGTTTCTTTTTTCGGCGATTTTCTCTCAACATCATCACTTTGTGAAGAGTTATCGTCGTCATCATTCTTCTTAAGGCTTGAAGCTTCTCCACCTTCATCAACACTCTTTTTCGGGATGGCATCATCTATGATCACATTTATTGACTCCATGACCATCTTGGTGCGCTTGTTGTAGACTCTATATGCACAGCTATTCATGGAGTACCCAAGAAAAATTCCTTCATCACTCTTTGCATCGAACTTCCCAAGACTTTCCCTATCATTGAGGATGAAACATTTACTACCAAACACCCGGAAGTATTTCACCTTGGGCTTCTTTTCCTTCCATATCTCATATGATGTTTTCTTTGTTCCCACTCGAAAGAAGATTCTATTCCCAATATGGCATGAAGTATTCATTGCTTCAACCAAATTTTTTTTAGGAACATCCTTGTTAAGAAGCATTACTCTTGCCACTCTTGTATCACACGATTCTTCGTTTCGACGACCCCATTTTGTTATGGAGTTTTTGGGGTCGAGAATTCCTTCTTAATTCCATCCTCATTGCAAAATGCTTCAAACTTTGCATTCTCGAATTCCTTCCCATGATCACTTCTTATTTTGATGATAGGAACTCCCATTTCATTTTGAAGCTTTTTGCAAAGTTTCTCCATCTTCTCACATGCTTCTAACTTTTCTCTAAGGAATTCCACCCAAGAGTATCTTGAGAAATCATCAACCACGATGTACTTTTTTCCACCCATGCTTTCCGTTCTCGTTGGACCCATTAAGTCAACATGGAAGAACTCCAATGGTCAAGATGTGGCAACAATATTCACCTTGGGATGGCTTGATTTAGTTTGTTTTCCCAATTTGACATAGGCCACAAACATTTTTCTTAATCTTTCCGAACTTTGGTAAACCAATCACGGCTTCATGCTTGGAAACCTTTGCCACTTGCTTATAATTAGCATGACCAAAACGTTGGTGCCATAACTCCAACAGATTGACACAGGCACTCCGGCATGAGACATTTAGCTTGGGAACCACACCATAGCAGTTGTCAGTGGTTCTAAGTCCCTTCAAGACTTGCACACCTTCTTCAATAAGAATTATGCACCCTTTCTTGGAAAATTGGACCAGAAAGTCCTCATCACAGATTTGGGTGATGCTCAGCAAGTTTGCCTTCTACCCTTTGATGTATAAAACATTGGTCAACAAAGGATGTCCCAAAATGTCAATAGTTCCCTTTCCAAGGACTTGTGAGTGGCTACCATCCCCAAACGACACATGGCCATCTTCCTTTTCTTTAAGGCTTTTGAAAAGAGATTTATCACCGGTCATGTGCTTTGAGCACCCACTGTCAAGATATCACAAACACAAGTTAAACACTTTTAATGTGGTATGAACAAAAAGACAAGCATG
Organism: Quercus robur; assembly: GCF_932294415.1. Lineage (NCBI taxonomy): Eukaryota > Viridiplantae > Streptophyta > Magnoliopsida > Fagales > Fagaceae > Quercus > Quercus robur. Next base: position 39,384,918 of record NC_065538.1, on the reverse strand, counting down.
TGATAAATATTCTTGTTTTTCAAAACAAGACTCATCTTGTTTTACATTTTGCTTGGATGAATGAAGCTTGCTTTTTAAACCATCAAGCTTATTACACAAGTGTCTATTCCTCCTCTTATATTTTTCAATCAAGGAATTAGACTCACATAAACTATTATGAAGCATATGATTTCTATGCTCTAAACATTTCAGCATGTGTATGAAAATTCTAGCATGTTTCTTTGATTTTAATAACTCTAAGAGCTCATTACTAGGACAATCTCCAAAGATGCTCATAGAGTCATTATCACAAAAACATGAACCACAATTCATGTTAGCTTTTTCCATTGTCATGTCCATAGCAAGGAGGGGTCTATGATCACACAAGAATAATGAAATCCAACAAAGTGTACCCGCTCTGATACCAATTGAAAGCTTAAATTAATATGAAACATTAGAGCTTGTTTAGACCCCAAATTAAAAATGACTACTTAATTGCTTTTACCATAACTTATCAAAGTGCTAAATAAGAGTAAATATGTGCAATATATCAATAACTCTACTCTAAGCCATATCCAACTGCAATGAATTATAAAATGAAAGCTTAAAGAGTAGTGAAGAGAGATGCAAATACAAGATAACACCAAGATGTGTTATCGAAGAGGAAACCGAAGAACTCAGTGAAAAACCTCTTCGCAACCCTCCAAGTCGAATTCGATCCACTAGAGAATAAAGTCGGAGTATACGAATAACAAAAAAACCCTCTAAGCCTAGTCTACTCCATGTACTTGAGCCCTCCAAGCTCCTGCTTCCTACGGACTTTTTGGAGTCTTGTCTTCTCAAGGTTTCCCAATCCCATAATTCAGCTCATCGCACCCGCCACTAAATGGCTCCTAACAATGCTTCCCAACAGTACCAAAACCTCACTTAACACTCAAATTGGGTGTAGTAAGTGTTTGGGTTAAGAACCTCTCAAGGATGTAGAGATGAAGAGGTAAGAATAGAGGAAAACCAAAAGAAAATGTGTAGATGATTGTAGGCATAACAATCTCTAACTCTCAAGTGTTTTTACTAGGATTTTCTCTCTGAAAAACACTCTTTACAATTCGTGGGTAATGAGAGTATATATAGAGTGGGTAAAGAATTTGGTAAAGCAATTTAACTTTTTGCTAAATAGAGTGTTTTGCAGGTACCTCACGAGATGGCCGTTCTTGCGAAGTTCATGCGAAATGACAAGCTGACATGACTCTTCAGCTTCTAGTCATTTGCTTTACACATAGCCTTTTGGCGGGTTGCTTCCTCGTGAGCTTCTCACGAGGTAGTCACAAATTTGCACTAATTCATCTTTAACGCTTGATTCTTCACCAATCTCTCATACTCATCTCTTACAAATAAACCCCCCTTACAAATAAACCCACATAAATACAAGGAAATGATTGAAAAAATTACAATTAAATTTGGCACGGAAAAAAAAGCCAACAAAGACTAATTGGAAATCACAACTTTACAATTTGCATTTACAACATATATATAAACTTTCAAGGGAAATTAAACATTTTTAAACGGAGTGACCGGTTAAGACCTCAAATCATCTAAAGTACAGGAAAAAAAAAATTGTCATATCCTTATTCTGTTAGCTATGTAGACATTGAGCCTAGATGTTAATAGAAGCTCATTTTTGAAATTTCATTAACCAATGCACTCTCACAAGAAATTTATTTCATTGAGAATTATAACATGACAACTTTTAAGTTTAATGCCAGCGAGCCAATCCCTCTAAATCTCATTACCGTATTGCCAAATCTTATTGCCATCTAATTGCGATTATATAGCGCTAATCTGATTGCAATTATATAGCACTGTGCGACAATGAAAAAACCACTAAATGTCTTGTTTGAATCATCCCAGAAATGTCAACTCCTTAACCCTTCTTTTTTTTTTTTTTTTTTTTTTTGAGAAACCTCTTTAACCCATTTAATTATGTAAGATGCTAAAACTACTACCAACTTTACTATAAAATGTAATTGATATTACATCAAAACAATAAATAATTTTCTTAATTACATTTTTTGTTGTGTTTAAAAGATGCATCATTTTGTAAAGCCTATATACTAAAATTTACAGCTACTACAATTTTTTTTAACTTAAAAAAAAAAAAAATACAGTTGCTGTAATATCACTATAATTTTTATTAAAAAAATTGTAAATAAGCTGCTTGGACGTCAGCTTCAACATAACCATCAAGATGTGAGAGTTTGACTCATTGTTGATTTATATGTAAAGGGATGGGTATTTTTTTATATGTAAGGGGATGGGTATTTTCTTTAGGTTTGGCTTACCTCTAGTATTTTTTTATTTAGAGGTCTCCTTTTGTTTTAAATAAACGATGATAAGTAATAGTGGATTTTAATCTTCATATTTTATTTAGTTAATGAATAATATGACAATTTCTCATTAAAACAAAAGGAGATTTTAATTAAAAAGGTACTAGAGGTAAGCTAAACCTATTAGGTTTAATTTCATTTACACCAAATCTTTGAATACTGAAAACAAAAAAGACCCACCTACAAAGTAGAGACAAAATCTGAACTGGAAGAGCAAATATTGTGGTTCCTTAAATAATGAAACAAATATGACAATTCAATAAATGCTAGACGAACTAAATTACGATGTATAAATGTATAGATGAGAGTGGCATGTGTGAACTAAGCCAAACTAATGATATCCCAGCGTCTTGGTAAAGGTTAGAAATTAAAAACTCGGTGTTGGCGTTTTCTTCTGCGGCGTTTTTTATCTTGTTTAAATGGATCCACCCAGTTCTTATCCTCCTCAACAGCTTGATTCCATCGCTCTTTAAACATTTGAAGCTCCCACGTTGATTGCCTCCTAATCTGCTTAATCCATCATGAATGTGAAATTCAATAAGTTCATTTAATTACAGTAGAAAAAAGAAATGCTTCCTAATGTCATTTAGATTAAATAATATCCAAATGCAAACCACATGCTTGATGAACATACTTTTGGACTTCAAATTTAAACACACACACACAAGCATACTTGTTACCAATGTATAAGATAATATTTTGATAATCCAAGTGACATCTAGAGAAAATACGACCCAGTTGCAACAGGAAGGTCATGGAAAATAAACTAATCACATTAAACTATGGGAATAGAATCCTAGTCCAGATTATGCCTCGGCAATCAGTTAAGTCAATTATTTTTGTTGTTCTGCCTGCAAACTGGATACATATGCAAGGCAGGGAGGTAACTTATGGCATTAGTTGTATGTAAGTAGATTTTAGTTCCACAATTCTCACCTCTGTTCGCACATCAAAAGCTGTAGCACCATGTCTCTGAAAATCAAGATGGAAAATCAGCACAAAAAGGACAAAATTTAAGTATAAATATATGGATAAAGGGAAGTGATGAGTTGCTTTTAAGGAAATAAACCTTACCTTAGTCAACTCCTCAGGGTTCGAGGGCTGAAAAAGGAAAGAAGTGTTTATAATGATGAAAGAAGAAGAGCACAACTACTACAACAATAACAGAAAAAATATGATAATTTTCTGTCATTAAACAAATTTAATTACTTGGGAAAAACAAATATGCACAAGTTTACAAGACCACGCTGAAAACAGTTACAACCCCATGATACTCATTTACATTTAAAGCCTGTAAACAGATTTAGTTCATCTAATAGCCAATTACCGAAAACTTCCATTCTAGTCATGTGCCAACCCATTGAATGAAAAAACTTAACAAACCAACTTGCAAATTTTTAGACAAGCAGTTGTCTTTCTTTTTTGGAAACAGAAACACTTTAATTTTTATGTTTCAAAAGTAAAGAACTAGCAACAAGAAAATGGGAGAAAAGGCAAAGCAAGACCTTTTTCGCAGGCAGTCCACTCCCACCCAAAGTTTGTATGCCCTTATGAACAATGTATTCACTATCAACAACTCCCACCTTCCTAGTGCGGTCCCCCTGTAAAATGCCATATTTACACATTATCCATGGCTAATGCAACATGTTATGTAGTGAACAATTTTAATGTCCCTAGCATGGTTAGAGGGAGAACGGGAAAAAAAGAAACAAAAAAGGATAATAAGTCATTGAGCACATATGTAAAATAGGCTTGACACCAGCTGGTTAAACCTCTTCACGTATATCATTCAGATAACATCAGCAAACAGAAAACTGACTCTCAACTCAAAGATGAAAGAGAAAAGGGGAGAGGCTGACACTGGTATGTTTATTCATTTTGCTTTTAATAATAATAATAAAAAAAAAAATCTCTTCCATATTGACCACAATTTTATTACCATAAGGTTTTTCTCACATGCTTCTAAAAAGCAAGAAACATACATACAACAGTCAACTGTATCATCATCAGGCTTTATAGCAGTGGTCAATGCAAGATAGTAAGATACCTATTAAAGGTGAATGGAGATTTCTGGGGGAAAAAAAAAAGGCATTTGTTCTTCATACATGGATTTGGAGTATGAAGTAACCTAATAATAGCAATCGCTAGTAGTAAAAAACAGACTAAGACACTAAAACTGCTGAATTTTAGCTAACAGAATATAAGTAATTGATTACAGTTGGAAATTGAGGGAATTAATGGGGAAAAATTCATCATATCAGAGGTCTTAAACTTTGTGCACACAGAATATAAGTTACTCTCACCTGTGCACAATACCCAAGTTTCATGTCCATTCCCCATCCATGGACAAGATCATTCTGAAAAAGAAAAGAAAAAAAAATGCAACTCTGTGATCAGTTATTATAATTATACCGAAAAAACTGGAACTTTCTGTGGTAGTGCTGCTCTCACAATATAGATGACCACTCCGAAAGGCATAAATTAAAATTTTTTTAAATGTTTTTTTTTATTTTAAAAATCAACAACAAATAGATTCACTTTATTAAACAGCAAATGAAAACCTAAAGCTTAAAAATAAAAATAAAAAACAAACAAACAAACTGTAATTTTGTGTCAACCTAAACTACCAATTAACAAAGGTCATCTTCTCTCAAGAGGATGAGGCTGTGAGATCTTTCACAATCACATCACCTCCAAGACCAAGTCAATGTGCTACAAGTATCCACATTGATAAATTCAAATGGCTATAAATCATTTGACAAACTAACTAATATATGCAAAACAAACATGACATGAAATAATTACCATCTATCTCTCCCTTTCCTCTACTCTTGACATTTCTTTCCCTTGGAAACCCGTGTGGCGTTCAAAGGTCCCTCTTAGGGTTGCTTTCTTCTCGTGGACTGCCTCATTAGGTAAGATTTTGACTACTTTCATTTATGGTATAGAGTGTCACAGTTGTTGATTGGTGCTATATGTGTAAAAAAAGTGAGGAATCAGTGAATCACCTTCTCCTTCATTGTCCTATTGCTTATGATTTATGGTCTATGGTATGGGCCCTTTTTGGTCTTCAATGGGTTATGCCACATGGTGTCTTTGATTTATTTTTGAGTTGGCAAGGTTCCTTCGGTGGGCATCGGAGCATTGATTTATGGAGGGCTGTCCCTCATTGTGTCCTATGGTGTATTTGGTGAGAGCGGAACTCAAGATGTTTCAAAGGGAAGGAGTGGTCTACTTCAGATCTTAAATCTCTTCTTCTTCATACCTTGCTAGAGTGGAGTTCTTCCTTTAATCTTTTCCCTTGTTCTAATTTTTTAGTAATGCTTGATCTTTGTAATTTATGTGTTTGATGTACTGTTTTCCTTGTTCACCACCAGTGTACCTGGGCTTCTTTTTAATACAATTCCGTTATTTATCAAAAAAAAAAAAAAGTACCATCATTCATGAACATATGATAGTAGTCAGTTTGAATGTGGAAGTATACAATATTCAACAAGGAGAAGCAAAATGATGTAGCACAAGGCTTAATAAAACTCCAAATAAAATCTGAAGCCTTCAGTCCAGAACCCTTGAATCTACTAAATGACATACACTAGAGAAGAAATTACATATTGTGAAACTTTACAAACAAACAGTGTATATATCCCCAAAATTAAATAGAAATTCAACTATTATGCCATAATTTGAGGATTAGTGTGCATGTGCAAGGTACACTTGTTCTGTACCAATTACCCATTAATAAGCACTCAAGCATTATCACTGCTATTTACCTCATCAAAGTATTCAAATTTCTAATAAAAATGCCTTAACACATGGGACACTTTCAACCAAATGCAGTTCGATGGATTGATCCTTTTTTTTCTTTTTTAATAAATGATAGTTTGATAGATTAAATTGTATACAATTAAGGAAATACAATAGCAGGTTTAGTTGCTAAAACCTCTTGGTGTTAAACTAAAGGCCTAAAATCAAATCTTTCCTACATTACATGCTGAAAGCCTGAAACACAAACCAAATTTTCTTGAATAATTTTTTTTTTTTTTTCAGTATTTTCTTGAATAATTTTTCAAAGATGTTAAGCTTAAGTTATAGTATTTCTGAATAGATTAGTATATGCTACCTGTATAAGATGCCACGTGCAATGCCAAGCAGATCTTGAAAACACAGGAGCCATGCCTTCAACAAATCTACAGTGAATATAGACAATCAAAATAAGAGCTCTTCTCATCCCATTAAGTTAAACAGAAGATAGCTATAAGCTGGTTTGAGATTTTTAACAGACTTGAACCCAAAGATAGCTTCTAAGCTCAAACGTGTTGTCCGTAACTATGACACAGCGGATAAGATTTCTCCTTTCTGAATCTCAAGAGACGTACTTAAATTAGTTAAATTATAAAAAAAGGCATGGAGGAAAAACTTATTTATTTTGAAAAAATGTATATAGGAACCACTAATAAGAGATTGACATGTGGAAAATCTATTATTGTCTAACACCATTAAAGAAGTGGGTTTTTCAGAAGGAGAAGCCCTTTGGCAATTGTATTTATCTAGCTCAACGAATCTGGAAAATCTAATAGGGAGACTCAGTCTCTCTACTCAAAACATTTGGAACAATAGTCCTCTCTCTCTCTCTCTCTCTCTCTCTCTCTCTCTGTGTCACACACACACATTCATTTTTATGAAAGTGGATTGAGATAATCAGATTGCCAAAATTGACATTGATCTTAGGCTTTATGCAAATGTTGCGTATGTAAGATCCATATTAAGAACCTTATATATAGGAACTGCTAAAGGTAAAGCATAACTAAGTGCCTTGATTTCATGCATTCTGTATAAAAGAAGACCCCCCCCCCCCCCCCCCCCACCTCTCCCTATGATCCCCCCCACCCCTCTCCCCCTTCCACCACCATCACTGCCTCATCCATTTTATTCCCACCTTAACCCCCCGCCCCCCCCCTCCTCTTTTCTCCTTCCCAGCCTTGCCAGCCCAATTTCCTTATGCCCCTCTCTTTTGGCTGAACCCATTTGGCCAATCCCAACAACCATGTCCTATCTCCACAACTGTTAAAAACATTCACCACCTTTCAGACACTAACCCGCCACCAACCCCCACCAATCCCTCTGTATCCAACCACTCATCGCCCCTATCTACAAAGCTTCCTACTCATTCTCTACCCCTCGCTGCCAAGCCTTTTCCTAAACCTGAGGTGCTTGAGGGGAAATCACATGTTTTTCAGATAGATTCAAAAACTTTTTCTTTGGTTTTTGATGGTGGCAGATTTGATTCTTTTTCCATTACTGAACGCCAGGGTATCTTTCATGGTTCTATTCGTATGGGTCGTTTGGGCTTGGACTGGATTATTGCATGCTTATCCGAATCAAGCCATTGGGATTTTAGGAAAAACATTTTTAGGGAGAGCTCTAAGAATTTGGAGATTACCAGTAGATCAAATAAGGGCGGCTTGTTTGTAGAAATCTCTGAATATTGTAATGGAACAAGATGGGGCTGCTTGTGAGTTTCGGAGGGTGTAAGAAGGCTGGTTGGGCTCTTCTTCATTTGCATTTACGTGAGTATTTCTTGGGAAAAACTACTTCTAGGCCGGGGAAAGAGGCGGTGGCTGGTGGTGGGGCGAGCTTTAATTCCACCGGCAATCTAAGGCCTAAAGGTTGGCAAAATATTAATGAGCAAAACACAGAATCAGGAAGAGGTTTAAATTTTAAGCAGTTTCCAAAATTAACAGGTAATTTCAAACAGAAGGAGAGATTTGGGGGATTTGATTTTTAAAAAAAGTCAAATGAATCTGCTCTTTTTAATTCTAGCCAGCCTACACGTGCTTTTAAAGTTAAATGGACTCAAGCCCATTTTTCTTTAAAAATATCAGCTGATTTGGCAGGTGCTGAAAAGCGTAAGTGGTTTGGGCTGAGAAAGTCAGGCCCAGAGTGGAACAAGAAATAGAAAGGCCACAACCCATGAGTCCTGTCATTTTGAGTGGGCCTATCCCAGAGTTTCAAGCCCAACCCATGAGCTCTGTTTCAATAGCTCATCAAGTGGATGAGGTTTTGGGGCCCAATGGGTTCAAGTCTAACTCGTGGGATGTGGGTGAAGGGTCAAGCGATCAGGCAAAGGTGTCGAAGGGCTTTCTGAGTGCAGGGACAGCCTTGGGCGTGGGTTTGAAGGGGTCTACATGTGCCGAAAAGCTTGTGGATCTGCCTTCAAGTGAGCCGACGAGCGCTAGTAATGGTAAGGGTCTGGTTTTGGTTCAAGAGGTGACACCAAGTGTCGGGAATCTTGTTGGTATGGTTTCAGAGGGGCCACCGAGGGCCAGCGCAACCTCTGGTCTAGTTTCCGATGTCAAAAGGCAAATTGAGCTTAAAGTTCCCTCTCCGTTGAAGATAATCCAAGCGTTGATGTTGTTTGTCGTTTCTCCGGCAAAATCAGTGGGTGAGGAGTTGGTTGACATGCTTCGATGCAATAATTTAATGAAGCTTTGGTTTTGTTTGCAGAGGAGTGTGCAACAGATGGTGGTTTTCCGGTGGAGATTTCAGACCCATTGGTTTGGGTGAAAAGGATGATCAAGGGTTTTGGCAAGTATGTGGGTTTTTCTATTGACTCTTGTGAGAGTCAGTGCATTGTTTTTTTCACAAAACTGGAGAAAGTTTGGGAAGAAAAAATTGCAGTTGTCAATTCTAGTAGGACAGGGAACAAAAGTAAGAAAAGGTATGAGGGAATTAAGGAGTTTAGTCTCTTCCATTAATTATGATAAGAAGGCTGGTACAAACTCTAAAGGTAGTTTGAAATCCATTGGGTTGGGCTCAGATCAGTATCCATGAATTTAAAAATCCTATCTTGGAATGTGAGGGGTTTAAATAATTTTCATAAGAGGGTTATTGTGAAAATTTTGCTTAAGGAGTGGAAGGGTGATGTTATTTGTTTACAGGAACCTGGACAGTACAGGCTCTACCATTGTGAAAAGTTTATGGGGCAGCCCATTTGTAGATTGGGCAGTTTTGGATGCAATTCATACTGCTGGGGGTATTTGGTTGGCATGGGATAGGAGGTTGTTTGAGAAAGTTGATCATTTTGTTGGAAGATTTTCTGTTTCTGTTTTGTTGAAGGGAGTGGTAGACGGTTTTGAATGGGTGTGTTCGGGGGTGTACGGTCCATCTGATGATAGTGCTAGGAATGATATGTGGGTGGAACTTGATTCTATAAGATTGCGGTGGAGTTCAGCTTGGTGTTTGATTGGTGATTTTATCATCATCAGATATCCGGTAGAGAGGCTTGGTTGTAACTCTTTTAGCTTAGCCATGTTTAAATTCTCTGACTTTATTGAGAAACACAATCTAGTTGATCTGCCTTTGGAGGGAGGTGATTACACCTGGTTTCGTGATTCTAATAATCCTTCCATGTCCAGAATTGATAGGGCTCTGATTTCAGTTGACTGGGAGGATCATTTTTTGGATGTGACACAGAAGTCTCTTCCTCGGGGATCATTGTCATATTTTAGTGGAGGCAAGAGGTATGTTAAGGGGGAAGAGTGCTTTCAAATTTGAAAATATGTGGCTGAAAGTGGAGGGTTTTATGGATCAAGTTCGGCAGTGGTGGAGGGGTTATCACTTTGTGGGACCTCCAAGTTATGTTTTAGCTTGTAAATTGAAGGCTTTGAAAGGTGATTTGAAGCATTTGAATAAGCATGTGCTTGGGGATGTGGCTTTTAGAAAGAAATGTCTTTTGACTGAGCTGTTGGAGCTTGATATGAGAGAAAAGCTGCAAGTTTTGTCTCTAGAAGATAGATCTAGAAGAACTGTGACCAAAGTTGATATCAAGCATTTAACTTCTTTGGAGGAAATTTCTTGGATGCAAAAAAATCCAAGGCCTTTTTCATAAAAGGGGGATAATAATACTCGGTTTTTCCATAGGTTGGCTAACTCACATAGGCAAACCAATCAAATTAGGGGAGTGGAGGTTTAGGGTGTGCTTTATGAGGATGATAGGGAGGTTCAAGCACAGGTGGTGAAATTTTATAAGAATCTATATCAAGAGCCTGAATCTTGGAGACCTACCATTGATGGCCTGGAATTTGCTTGCTTGGATGAATCTGAGAGACTATCTTTAGAGAGGGAGTTTGATAAGGAGGAGAGTCTTGCAGTTTTAAAGGAAGCTGAATGTGATAAGGTACCTGGGCCAAATGGTTTTACTATGGGTTTTTTCCAAAAATGTTGGGAGTGTGGTAGAAGATGTTATAAATGGCTTTTTTTGTGGATTTTCATAGAACTTGCATCTTTGAAAAATCCCTTAATGCCACTTTCTTATGTCTGATTCCTAAGAAGATCAATGCTATTAACGTTAAGGACTTTCGTCCTATTAGCCTTGTGGGTAGTTTGTATAAGCTACTATCAAAAGTGTTGGCACATAGGCTTCGTTATGTTTTGGATAAACTTATATCTAATTCTCATAATTCTTGTGTTGGGGGGAGACATTCTTGATTCCATTCTCATTGCTAATGAATGTTTGGATAGTAGAATGAAGAGTGATTGTCAAGTTGGATATTTAGAAGGCTTATGATCATGTGAATTGGGATGCTTTGTTTTATCTCATGGAAAGGATGGGTTTTGGAGAGAAGTGGGGGAGGTGGATGAAGTTTTGCGTTTCTACAATCCGATTTTCAGTTCTTGTTAATGGCTCTCCAATGGGTTTTTTTGGTAGTCCTCGAGGCCTTCACCAAGGGGACTCTTTGTCTCCTCTTCTTTTCCTGTTGGTGATGGAAGTTTTGAGTAGGCTGTTGAAAAGAACAAAAGAGGGAGGCCTTATTAGGGTTTTTCAAGCGAATTCCCATTCACAAGGAGGTTTGCATATTTCTCATCTTCTTTTTGCCGATGACACTATCCTTTTTTGTGATGCAACTAGGGAACAACTTTTATATATTTGAATGGTGATGATTTTCTTTGAGGCTATCACAGGCTTGAAAGTTAATATTGGTAAGAGTGAGATTGTTCCAGTGGGGGTGGTAGGGAGCTTGGATACTCTGGCTGGTGTCTTAGGTTGCAATGTTGGTAGGCTGCCCATGATTTACTTGGGTATGCCTCTTGGAGCTCATTTAAAGGATCCATCAATTTGGAATCCTATTATAGAAAAAATGGAGAAGAAGCTTTCTAGTTTGAAACATTTATATTTGTCAAAAGGGGGTAGATTAACTTTATTGAAAAGTACCCTTTCAAGCCTTCCCACCTATTTCTTATCCTTGTTTACTATCCCTCCAGCTGTGGCAAATAGATTAGAAAAGATACAGAGAAATTTCCTATGGGGGAGTTCTGAGGAAGCTTTCAAATATCCACTTGTTGCTTGGAATAAGGTGTGTTGGCCAGTTGAAACAGGAGGTTTGGGGATAAGGAGGTTTGGGTTGTTTAATCAAGCCTTGCATGGAAAATGGTTATGGCATTTTGGAAGTGAAACCAATCATTTATAGCATTAGGTTATAGCTACCAAGTATGGAGAGTCTAGTGGAGGTTGGTGCACTAGAGTTAGTAGAGGTGCTCAGGGATATGGAATGTGGAAGAAGATTAGGAAAGGTGCTGAGAATTTCTTTGGTCATGTGTTGTATGTGGTAGAAGAGGGTCTTCGTATTCGATTCTGGTATGATCTTTGGTGTGGGCACATTCCCTTAAAGGATCTTTACCCTGATCTTTTCTCTTGTGCTATAGGTAAAGAAGCTTGGATTTCTGAGTTGATTAGTATTTCACCGATGGTGGTAGTAGGAGTTGGAATATTTAGTTCCACAGGGCTCCTGATGATTGAGAGGAGGAGAGAATGTTTGCATTTTACGAGCTTATGTATTCCAAAATGCCTAGGGGTGAGGGGACTGATAGTTTGTTTTGGAAGTTAACCCCAAATGGTGTTTTTGATATGCGCTATTTTTATAATTCATTATCTGCTCCTCCTACCTTTCCTTTCCCGTGGAAATGTATTTGGAGTAGTAAGGCACCTAAAAGAGTTCTTTCATTTTATGGACTGCAGCTCGAGATAGTATTCTTACTATTGACAACCTTGTAAAAAGGAACTTGTCTTTGGTTAATTGGTGTTGCTTGTGCCATTGCAATGGAGAAAAAGTGGATCATCTTTTACTTCATTGCAAGTTCACACACACCTTATGGAGTGAAGTGTTTTTGATGTTTGGTTTGCAATGGGTGATGCCAAGGACGGTTGTTTCTCTTCTTTTTGCATGGGAGAATAGTTTGGGGTTACACACTTCTTTGGTCTAGAATATGGTTTCAGCTTGTTTGATGTGGCTAATTTGGAGGGAACGAAATACCCACACTTTTGAGGACATTGAGAAATCTGTGGATTTTTTGAAGTTTTTGCTAGTTGGAACTTTGTTTGGGTGGTCTCGTACTTGGGGTTTAACACAAAGTATTTCCATTTTTGATTTCGTGCATTCTATCTCTGTTTGATTTTTTTGTATTTGTTTCTAGTACATTCTATTCATCATCATGAACATGACGTATTTTTTTTAATGAAGATATCTATTACCTATCAAAAAATAAACTAAGTGCCTTAATACTGCCTCCAATGACCTCTAAAACATAACTGTAAACTAGGATTGAAAAGTGTTATAATCCTAGTGTCCCACATGGACTCAATGTACGCTTAACCATGAGTATATAAGTTCTTAGGCACCCTCTCCTTGCAAGCCAATTTTCAAGGGTTAGTACTACCCATGGGTTTGTATCAATAAGCCCCATTCATTGAACAAGTACTAACCAAATTAATCAATTATTGCATTTCATTTCAACCCAAATTTATCGAACAAGGAGATATTCAATGTAATCTAAAGTTCCTTTTTTCTAATATAAAAATATAATTACGAGGTACTATGGATATCAACCCTATTTATTACTTCTTTGGTGATGGAAACGAAAATTAAAATAAATTAACAAATTTCAGATTAAGCAACACGTAGAAAAGATAAATGTACCAGTATGATAACTTACCCAGTGTTCCTAGATTCTTGCAATTTCTATATTTGATTTGTTGACCCCTTGTACACTCCTTGTGTACTAGGGTGTTCCTTTTTTATATCAATAAAACTTATTACTTATCAAAAAATAATAATAATAATAACTTACCCAGTACATGGTGGCCCCTCACTGGCATCTGAACATTTCACACTGCCTCTGCTGTCATAGACTCTCCTGTAAGCATTACAAGGATTAGGATGTAGATCCCTTTTTTTTTTATAAAGGTTAATTCATTAAAAAAGCTCAGAAGCGTAACAATGGATTAGGATGTAGATTCCTATGAATAATTCTTAAAAGATCACACTATTTACCTATGAAACTTCTTTGTCCTAGCACGAATGGTAATTCTATGATGTATATCTGTAGAATTTGGGTCCAAAGCTGGCTGAGATATCTCCAGTCCTTCTCTTTTCACAATATCCAGGTACCTGGAAAATAAAAGCCAAAATCAAATTGTTCTCTATGAAGAGAATACGAGCCTGCCAATAAGTAATAGATAAAGCCTAATTGATCACAACTAGAAACCAAGAATACACACACAAAACCCTTCTGTGCCACTGCCCAAAGAAAAAATGGTTTACTAAGCAACATTTCTTAAACTAATCAACTAGCCCTTATTAACTTATTATCATATGTTTATAGGGTTTAATAGGAGCAAAGTAACTGCAATGAATTGAAAATCATACAGTTGATTTCCTTCCTTGTATAGTAAAGAGAACTAGAGAAATCGAACGGGAAAACAATCAGATACTAAAATTTTTAATATAAGAAGGTATCTTTCATGGGTTGCAAAAATATATGAGAGAAATTTGGAAGAGGATATAACCAAATATATACTAAACAAGCCTTAGTGTAGATTTAACTATACATAAGATCAGATCAACTACTGTTGAAAATACCCTTCAGAAAATACCCTTACAAAATAAAAGTCCTACCCACCGAGATCTTTAATTTTAACTTGAACCATAATTATGCAGGTCATATACTATCACAATAATAACCATTACACTTAATTTGACTTAATTATCTAAACAACACTTGAATTACAGAGGCATACAACTTCAAAAAATGCCCTACAAGCCCATGTAGTGTACCTTTCTGGGTTAAAATGATCAACCCCCAAATCTTCATCCCAAAGAAATATGTAATCATAAATTGACACAACATCTGGATGTAGAAAGCGCTTTGCAAACCACCTGAAAAGAGGGGAAAAATAAGAAAAACCAACAAATAAGGCAGGAATAACTTTAACACACATTAACTGACGTCAATAGTAGGACTGGCAAATTAATAAGTTCACCTAGGAACCAATTTTTTTTTTCTTTTTTTATAAGTAAGTTCACCTAGGACCAATTTTATATTCATATTCATTAGATAATCCAAGTCACAGTCCATCCCCCAGAGTAATAAGTTATCCGGCTGTTAAATTTGAGGAATAAAGACAACAATTTAAATTATAATAAAAAGTAATATATACATATATATATATATATATATATATATCACAAGTTGGTTGCTTAATGCATTCTCTTTCAAAACCAGTCCCAACTGTTGAGTTGAGGGTTGCATCATCTAGACAGCCAACTGTACAAAACCTGTTGTTTAAACTCCTATATTGCTCACATAACCTAAAGGATTTATTTTCCTAGAGAAAATTATGCGTTAAATTGAATCCTGGCTCATTAGAAGATCTATAATTAAAATATTTTGTTACAAAATCTCATCCAACAGAAGATAAAAATATCCAATAACTAACAATTAAAGCCACAATTTATGTTACAATTCCAGCTTACCACTTTGTTTGATTCTGAGCAACTATGTGTATCGCCTTATTATTCCAGTCAAGATCCCACCACCCATCCAATTTGCCATCATAATGGAATAGAATAATAGTAAAATTCTCTGGAAGAAACTGAATTTAATGAAATTAGGTATAGAATTTCATTGGATAGCAGCATTAATATCAAAAAGAGAAAATGTATTACCTTCTGCACAATAGCATTGACATTACGCTTTTGCTTAATACCAACTGGCATTGCCAGCAAGCTACGACTTCTATAACCATTTTCCTGTAATTCCATGGCCACCATGTCACTAGAAATAATTATCTGATTCTTTTGCATTATTAACACATCCTGCAACAAGACTAACAAGTCTACTGATATTCTAATATCATCCAACAGTTTTTCTACAGCCAGAAAAGTACGCGCACATTTTAGAAAGAAGTTTGGAAACCAATGTTATCATAGGATAAGAATCTAACCTTTGACCGTGAACTACTTGTTGACCATAGAGGCCTTAGCTCCAAATCTGACCTAGCTTGAATTATACCATGAGGCAAACCACCCAAACTTCTGGATCCCAAATGAGATTCCTAGAAAGAACATCAAAACACGGTAGATTGATCATCAAGATGCAGAACATATATCCATTTTCCAATATAACTCATCCAACCCATGGAGGTACTAAATCAACTTGGCAATTCCAATAATTTATAAATCAAGGTTGACAAATTAAATGTAATTAACAATAACTACTGAGGTTCCTACTAAAAAGGTTTATGAGCAAACAAGCAAATAAATGAATAACAAACTTGACAAGGTAAATGCTAATACTATAGTACTTACCTTAATGGTGTCAAAAGGAATAAATTTTCCTTCCATCTGATAAAGAGAGGAAAAAAGTCAGCAGACAAATAATTAGGACAATAACAAAAGATTAACTTAAGAATCACCATAAAGTAAAAAGGGAATGGAGAAATCAAATATAAGAATGAAGATTTTGCAAGCCCTATGGTGATCTACCAACAAAAAGAAGTTATGGAAAGCCAACTAGCAACAGATGATAGCTAAACACTAGCACAGTTTGCAAATTGAATGTTATGGGCAAAATTCAAACTCAAATTAATAAGTATATAGTTTTGGTTTATTTATTTCCTCTGAACCACTAGGCATTTTTTCATTGAAGCACTCAAATGCAAGAATGTTATCATGTGAATTGGTGAATAAAAAAAAGTATTAAACAAGCTGAATTTGACCAGGAGAAGGTCAGCAACTAGACATCTAATTGACAGGTTCACGGTACCTCTGTCTGCTGATACTGATAATTTGTGATTCTATACACAATGAACAACGTAACTGTACACACAACTCCCATAAACGGCAGCTGCTTCATCTTGAACCCACATTTTCCCTACACAAGCATCATAACTTTAGGAGCTCTAAAAACATCGATCTTATCCCTAAAACAAGAGACAGGTTCTTATAAACCTCTGTCTTCCAAACTACTATCAATTTTTTAATTATAAGAAGCAAAGACAAGAAGAAAGCCATACCCCATCAGACAAGGCATTCCGTTTCTTAAACAGCCATTTCCATGACTTCAATGACTTCATAGACGACCAAGCTTCTACTTAGTTCTCATAAAACTGCAATGAAAGCATGTAACGGAGAGACTAGTATCAGAAATGATCCCAAGAAAATGCCAATAATAACTTCAGGAAACTCCCATATTTGAATAAAAAGTCGAATGCCAAATAAACAAACAAAATTCCCACTCGACCATGGCCTTAACCATTCAGCTTGTTGATTTTCCCTTCTTTTTCTTTCTAACCCCAAAACCAAACAACAAAATTAAATAAATAAATAAAAATTCATAATATTATTCCTTACTTTTAGTTTAAGTTTAGTTTTATCAGAAGCCAAACATGACCCAGAAAACTCCACTAAAATCTTATAGAGTGCATGCATAAAATGCAATTGTTGTATCTGTGCACCAACGCGCGTGCAAGAATGTAGAAAAGAGATTCTGTGTTAGTATGAAAACTAGTAAAAGATAAAAACAAAACATACCCAGAATGCTGTTACGCTTCTGATGTGAAATCTAAACCCCATTAATTCCAAAACCAACCAAATTACCAAAGCTTCATATTCTATTAATAATCCAACAAAAAAAAACCACCACAACAAATAATCTGCACCTAAACCATCCAATAAACACACACACAAATAGAAGCCAATCTGGAAAAGAAAATGACGTGAACTACCCCGCTGGAGTAAAAAAAAATTTCCCCGCAAATTTTCTTTTCCCCAGAAAAATGCAAAAAAAAACAAAAAACAAAAAACGATTTTTTTGACCAATTCCATTAGATCTAATAACTGAAAGTCTGACACTTTCTTTGTCCCGATTTATTAGAAGAAGCAAAATCTATCTAAAAAATACCCAAACCCCACGAAATAACAGCATGGTTGGTATATAATAATAACAATAAAAAATTAAAAGGTTTGAGAGTCCCAGCTACAACATTTCTAATAAATAAATAAAAGGCACACCCTTTTTAATTTGATCAAACAGGTTCATGTGGATCTTGTTGTTAATTGTGAGTGAGGCCCAGAACAGAAACAGCTAGAAAATAAGTAGAGGAGATTAACATTAGATCACAAACCTTGAAGATGCTGGCCGTCTGATTAAACAACAAAGAGAGAGAGAGAGAGAGAGAGAGAGAGAGAGAGAGAGATTGAAATTGGAATTGGAAAGGGGGTACATGTAACGATGTTTTATTTTTTTGCCTCGCCGACCACTGTAGAGTTGTAAACAGAGAAACCAAAAACGACACACCTCTCTCTACTAGGCAATAGGCAAAATGAATATGAATGGTATTATACAAAGACAAACAGGAGCGTGTTGTTATTTTTATTTTTTTAAACAAAAATAGGGTGTAGCTAGGTTATACATATCCTTTTTTTGTTTTTATGCAGCCAACCTTTTTTGATGCCCACTAATAAACTCTTGTTGGTAACGAGACTCAATCAAAAGTGGGCTAAATAAAATGTCCTAACCTTGCCAACTAAGTCAAGCCCATTGAAGGTGTTGTTATATAGAGTTTTTTTTTTTTTTAATAACATTATATAGAGTTATTATTATAGAGAAAAGTGGGATCCCAATCCTATGTTGCTTTATAGAGATGTTTTTATTATGCACAGCGGCAAATAACAACAGCTATTGTGTTCATAAAAAAAAATAAATAAATAACTGTGCCGTTTTCTTAACAAAAAAAAAAAAAAAAACACCACTGCACAAGCTTGGTACGTTAGTTATTTTATAAGAATAAGTTCAAGTTTTTTTTTTTTTTTTTTTTTTTGAAACCGGAACCAATATCATTAATTTAGAAAACTAGAATCCAAATACAAAGCATCCATAGTAGGAGGAGGATCCTCCTCCAGCCAAACAATTTCATTGTCAAGTAATCTAGCAAACCTAGCCAAAGAATGAGCCACACCATTAGCACTACGCCTAATACAAATATAAGAGATGGACTTGAAACCTGCAGCCAAGCACCAGATGTCTTCGTAGATTAAACCAAGTCGTGATAGGTCTGGTTGGGCCTGAGAAATCATCTTCATCACCAAAGCATTATCGCCTTCCAGTATTATCTCTGTGAATCCCGCATCAATGGCGAACTCAAGTGCTTTACGGCACGCCATCACTTCCACCTCCTCACTGTCACGCACAGCTCCTCCCCGAACTGCTAAAGCAGCCATGACTTCACCCTTTTCATTCCTAATCACTGCCCCATAACCCGACGCAGCACCCTCATCAAAACATGCACCGTCAAAGTTCAGCTTGAATAACGTTTCTGGTGGAGGCTGCCATGTCTACTGTGCTGGAATATAATTCGGAATAGGCACATGCAAAGAATCTTGTGCAGCCGTATACTCCTTCAAATAGTCAACAGCACGTTGGGCTGATCTTGAGGGATGCTGGAAAACACCTCCATGAATAACCGTATTCCTCTGGTGCCATATCAGCCAACAAGTAATCCAGAACAAATTCCATTCCTCCTCAGAAAGCTTCACCAGAAGACCTGTGACCAACTGCAAGAAATCGGTCTGTGCTGTACAAGATTTTTGAAGTCTACCTAAGCTCCCAGCCCAAACATCTTGCGCCGCCCCATAACTCCAAAGAACATGCAGAACCGTTTCAGCCTCTTGTTGACAGAGACAACAACGTGCATTCTCCATCACCCTTCTTCGAATAAGATTATCTTGTGTGGGCAGAATATTAAGACAAGCCCTCCAAGAAAAAATCTTTATCTTGCTTGGAACAGCTGCTTTCCACAAACGTGACCAAAGGAACCCAAGTGCTCTGTGCTCTGAAGCCTCCCCAACATTTAACTCATCCTTCCTTAATTGCTTTGCCACAAAATACCCAGACCGGACTGTATATCTGCCTCTTTTTGCAAAAGACCATACAACCACATCCTGAACAACCCGCCTACTTAAAGGAACTTGAAGTATTGCTTCCGCATCAAATTGGTGAAACATGGCCATAATTCATCCTCTATCCCATTGATGAGTCTGCCAATCAACTAAATCAGAAACTCTCCATTCCCAAATTTCCTCCTCTGGTTGAAACAATATTTTTTTTGTTGGATGGTTTGGTAGCCAGCAATCTTTAAGCACACGAATTGAAGCCCCATTTCCTACTCTCCAAAAACACCCTTTCTTCAATATTGGTTGAGCCGCTAACAAACTTTTCCATACGTAAGAACTATTTTGGCAATCAGTAGCTTCAAGAAAATCACACCGCAGAAAGTATTTGGCTTTAAAACAACTGTACAACAGAGAGCCTTTATCCTGTAGCAGCCTCCAACCCTGTTTTGCTAACATAGCTAAATTAAAAGATTTTAAATCTCTGAAGCCCATTCCGCCCTCTTTCTTTGACAGCGTTAAAAAACTCCAATTTTTCCGGTGTATTTTCCTTTCCTCCCCAACTTGGCCCCACCAAAATCTAGCACACATAGAGTCCAACTCATCACATAATTTCCCCGGCAACAAAAATACCCCCATGGTATATGTGGGAATGGATTGAGCCACTGCTTTTATAAGAACTTCCTTGCCAGCCTTAGAAAGCAATTTCCCTTTCCAACCCTGCAATTTCCTCCAAACCCTTTCCTTCAGGAAAGCAAAAGTCTCATACTTTCTTCGTCCTATTAAAGTAGGCAGCCCCAAATAATTATCAAACCTCGCCACTTCCTTAACCTTTAATTTGTCAATTATCCATGTTTTCTGCTCCACAGACACATTACTACTGAAATAAGCAGAAGACTTCTCAAGATTTATACATTGGCCCGAGGCTTCAGCATACAGCTGTAGGGTATCAGACACCACCTGCACTTCATCTTTATTAGCTTGACAAAAAATCAAAGAATCATCAGCAAAGAGCAAATTAGAGATAGACGGCGCATTTAGACATAAAGCCACCCCATGTAGTCGCCCTTCAAGCTCGTTTCTAGCAAGAAGTGAAGTAAAACCTTCAGCACATAACAGAAACAGATAGGGGGATAGTGGATCTCCTTGACGAATACCCTTAGAAGGAGTGATATTCCCATAAGCTTTCCCATTTATTCGGACAGAAAAGGAGGGTGTAGAGACACAACTCATGAACCTGTCAACCCAAATCTCCGGAAACCCCAATTTAAGCATCATGCCTTTAAGGAAACCCCACTCCACCCTATCATAAGCCTTGCTTACATCCAATTTAAGAGCTAAAGCCCCCTTCTTTCCCTTCTTTCGAATATGCATGGCATGCAATGTCTCATAGGCAACTAGCACATTATCAGTGATAAGGCGTCCAGGTACGAAAGCACTCTGAGTAGGGGAAATTAACTGTGGCAAAATCAGTTTCAACCTGTTCGCCAAAACCTTAGAAATAATTTTATAAATCACATTGCAAAGGCTAATAGGTCTAAAATCTGCCATTTTCTCCGGTTTCTTAACTTTAGGAATTAGAACTATATGAGTATAGTTAATATCAGGTACCATATGACCGGTATGCAAAAAATCTAACACAGCCTCAGTCACCTCAGGACCAACAATATGCCAAAATTTTTGATAGGAAAGAGCATTCATACCATCGGGTCCAGGAGCCTTTGTTGGTCCCATCTGGAACAACACTGTTCTAACTTCCTCACTACTGTACGGCCTGGAAAGCACCTCCAACATATCCGCGACATCCTCCAGTTAACTGCGTCAAGGCATTCCTCCATTTTGTCACAAGTACCTGCTTTAAAAATATTCATGAAATAGTTAGAAGCTACCTCTGCTACCTCATCCACCTCTTCCACCCAAACCCCTTCAGCATTCTTTATTCCCTTAATAAAATTCCTACGCCTTCGTTGAGAAGCCTTAGAGTGAAAAAATTTAGTATTCCTATCTCCATACTTTAACCATGACACCCTGGATCTTTGACGCCAAAAAACCTCTTGCTTTAGTAATAAATCATCCAAATATTTACTCAGCAAAAGAAATTCATTCCTGCTTTCCTCAGTCATTTCGCTAGCATTTAAAAGTTCCAGCTTCTTTTGTAATCTTTTAATCTTCTCTGTTTCAGGTTTAGTTTTAGAAGAACCCCATGCATGCAACTCAACCCCACAACTTTGAATTTGGTCCCTCAAACCACTCAAACCCAATCTACCAAGTCCTCCTTTTGTCCATGCCTCCAAAACGGCCTCCTCACAATCCTCCCACATCAACCAGCACTCCTCAAACCTGAAACCACTAGCCCCCCTACCCCTTAGCCGCCTATCATTCATGGTTAATAGAATAGGAATGTGATCAGAAGCATGACTAAATAAATGGGAAACCACACTTGCAGGGAACTTTTCAGACCAACTTTCATTAGCCGTAGCTCTATCCAACCTTTGCTTTGTATGAGCTGAACCTGGCCGTCTGTTTGTCCATGTGAACTTATGCCCAGTGAACCCCAAATCATTCAACTCACAATTGTCCAAAGCAACTCGAAAATCCTCCATCTGATTAAAGTAAGGTGCATTAACACTTTGTTTCTCCGAAGCATGAAGTATTGCATTGAAATCCCCAATACAACACCAAGGACTCTCAACAAAAGTCTTTAAATGAGATAAAAGTGCCTATGACTTCCTCTTTTCATTTGCTTCAGGCCACCCATAAAATCCAGTCAGATGCCACACAAAGCCATCAGGTTCCACCACTTTAGCCAACATATGATTGTCAGTAAAATTAACCACGTCTAAATTCACGTCCTCCTTCCACAACAAGGCCAACCCTCCACCCGAATTTGGCTTTTTCACTATCAACTTATTTTTAAAAGGCACGTCACCACAATGTTTCTCAAAACTGCTTCAATCCAACCTTGTTTTCATTAAGAAACAAACATCGGGAACTTGTTCCCTCACTAATTTGTGAAGGCTTTGAACTGTCCAAAGGTTCCCAAGCCCTTGGCAGTTCCAGCTTAAAATCATCATTGCTCTCGGCAAGGGTGTTGCAACACCCCCGCTGCTTCAACAATTTCAGAAACATCCCAACCCTTTGCTTTCTTCTCTACATGCTCATCACTTTTGTCATGCAAATCCAGCTGCATTCCTTGGCTGCCTCTCTTCCCCAATATAGTCTTTGCCCCTTCTTTGAATAAATCCCCAGGGCCAAAATCCATACGTGTAAGCCTTGTCCACCTGCTTTGTTTCTCCATACTTTAAGGCCCACTAGCTTTAATCTGCTGCCTATTTCCTTAAGCATCAACCTGATCCATAGGCCCCTTATTAACAATCTGGTTCGTAGGCCCAATGAAGTCCCCAAGCCCATCCGTTTTTGGCCTTTGAACATCACCCCCATGCGTAGGCCCAGCCAACCCTTCCAGCTCCATGATCTCCGTAAACTTCTCTCCCTGAAACACGGAATTTGGCAGCGAACTTTCAGGAAGAATCCCGTGATTCCCGGCCATACCAGCCTCCAGTTGTGACATTCAAACCCTATCACCAGCGAGCCCGCCACCGCCGTCATCCTCATCCGGTACCTTACCACTCCCCTGCTGTGAACTGACCGGCTCACTCTCAGTAGCACGTTCAGTTTCGTCCCGATACCGTCCTCGCCTATTTGGTGATCGTGCTCTACTCCCCGTCGCCTTCATCCAGTCCCCATATTGACAAACTGCCTCTTCGCCACTCTTAGTTGCACCAAAATATTGGGCACAATGTCGAAGGTCATGCCCAAGCAAGCCGCAGTAATGGCAAAACAGAGCAAGACACTCATATTTGAAATTAACCCAATACTTCTGCCCATTCGAATCTGCTAAAAAGGCCCCTCTCCGAAGCGGTTTTGATAACGGAAGAGCAACCTTCACGCGCAAGAAGAAGTTTGGGATGTCCTGCTGCCGTCGCTTTTCCACATCCTCCACAACACCTAGCCGTCCCCCCACTGCCTCGGCCACTGACGGAGAAGCCATGTCAAACGGCGCCCCCCATATTTGCACCCAAAGGGAGGCCGTCTCAAACCTCACGTTTGTAGCAGTCATCCCTGGTTTCCACCGAACAAGTAATAACACTTGGTTGTCAAAGGTCCATGGCCCTCCTTTTAGAATCCGATTCATGTCAAACTCAGAGTTAAACTTGAACTGGAAGAGATTTGCCCCAACCTCTACCACCTGTACCCGATTCTCCAAACCCCAAGCCCGTTTAATAGTTCCTTGAGCAGCCCTTTTATTAAAAGACCTACACGTGAGGAACTTCCCCAACAAACTCTGAGAGCAACTTTCAATCTCCGCTATCCGTCCTTCATCCGAGATAGAGATAACCTCTTCCTCATCAGTAGTCAGCTTCATGTTTTCCAAAATACTACTCACATCGTCCTCCATGATTCAAAAGTAGAAGGCACCGAAAAAAGAAATAAAGAAAAAATCAAACCCTTAGAGGAACTAAGGGAGGGAGAACCTCGTATTGGAACGAGAGGAAGCGCTCCTACCCTAGAGGAGAGTCCTATATAAAATTAGTCTTGATTTGGTAAGTATTAATTCTTTGAGTTATGTGTTAGATAAATTAGTTCAAGTTTTTAGGAGGAAGTTTCACATATATATTTACTTAGATTAAGTTAGGGTTTTCCTCAAAAAAAAAAAAAAAAGATTAAAATAGAAATTCTATCACGTAAATAAAAATTAAAAAAAAAAAAAAAACAGTTATGCCTGTGTGCCTCTATGACCATCTGCGTCTCACTCCAAACTCCAATTTTTTTTTTTTGCCACATGGCGTTGTCCCTGCCCTGTGCTATACGCTTTGTTTCTTTCTTCGCTTCGTTTTTTTTTTTTTTTTTTTTTTTTTTTTTTTTTTTTCATATATGATTATTATTGACCCCTTTACAGTTTTGAATTTTAAGCGTCACAGGTCACAACTCGCTACTCAAGATATTTCTTGTCCTGCAGTTTACTCATCTTTGTTATCTTCATCTTTGATTTTTTCCATTGAGAATTAAAGTGACTCTTTTCCTCCCCTTTGTGTTTGTTTGTTTCTATAAAAATAAATAAATCAATTATATATAATTTAAATAACCTAAAAAGAAAAGTTAAACCAAACAATATGTATAAAGTGGATAATTTTTAAACCTTTTAAGTAACATACTAAAATTGCTTGAATTTTACGCATTGAAATTTAAATTTTACACCATTAAGTTTTTTTTTTGTTAGCAAACACTATTAAGTTCCTTTGAATTTTACACATTTAAATTTGAAAATTTAAATTTTACACTATTAAGTTTCTTTGTCAGCAAACACTATTAAGTTACTTTGTTAGCAAAAGTAACCTTGCTGTTAGTAGATTTGTCTACGTGACACGTCAAACGTCAATGTGTCACTTAATAGCCACATAGGCTAGGGCACTAACGAAGGGACTGCATTTGCTAATGGAGGTAAATGGCTAGTCCACTAACAGATGGGCTACTTTTGCTAATAGAGATAAACTTTAAAGTATAAAATCTAAACAACTCTAAATTTTAGGAGTGTACTTAACAATTTGCCCAACTTTTTTTAGTAGTATATTTCGCACTTTTAGTACCATAAAGGGGAAATATAGAATCAAAACTTTTACTTTTTATTTTATTTTAAGAGATGCTAGCTGATTGTATTGTCCTTTAAAATAAATCCATTGAAGAACTTAGAATAATGGATAGAGGATTGCTAAGAGGGATAGAAATTTGCTATACTTGTTTTAGTAAAGAGTACATCACCACACCAAGAGTAATGCTACAGGTACAACAATTTCACAATAAAGATTAGGCTTAGACAACAAATTGTTACTAGTTTTCGTTTGGGCCTACAAATGACATCATTTTTTCATCTACTATTAAAAATTTACAGCCTAAACTTTGTTGTAAAAATTGTGTTCTTAACTTTATTCCCACACCAAAATACCAAGTTGTAAAATAAAAATAAATCATAAGGAGATTTTTGTCAGTGTATGAGGCAAACCTTTGGGTTTTCTTTTCTTTTTTTACTTTTTATTTTTATAATAATATAATTGTTATTGTCACACTCTGAACCCAACCATAAGATAGGCACATGACAACAACCACATGTTTATGAAGTTTTCACCCTACAAGTGTGCAAGGTCTTCTTAGCAACTAAAAATTTATCCTTAAAAAAAATTTTCATCAATAAATCCAAAAATATCTTCTCTCTCTCTCTCTTTTTTGATAAGTAAAAAGAAAATATTACAAATAAAGGAATTGCAAGAAAAATACAAAGAGTTCACAGTAGTGAACAAAGAAAAATAAGGAAAAAAAATGACACAAGCAACCACTAAGCAATTCTAATAGGCAAAAGAAAATCCATAAGGGTAGAACAATCTGAGAAACCCCAACATCAAAACCAATCAAAAAGTGTCTGTTGGCATAAATATAATAATTGAACCACAGTTTTCCCCTCATCCTCAAAAGACTGCCGATTCTGTTCAATCCAAATAGTCCACATTAAACAGCTTGGAACCAAATTCCAAATATTAGAACTATGCTTCCCAAGCCAATGATACTAACAAAATAATAAGTCCACAACTGAACCTAGCATGACCCAATCGATCCCAAACAACTAAAGCATATACATCCACAAAGAATGAGCTATTGGACAAAAAAGTAACAAGTGATCCATAGATTTCGCATTACAACAACAATTCGCCAAAGGGAAGCATAAGGTTGTCCAAAGTTAGAATCTGACCATGAGCTGCTGTCCACATAAAGAATGCCACCCTTTTAGGAACCTTAACTTTCCAAATGCCCTTCCAAGGGAAAGTAGAAGGAGCTGCATTTCGAATCTTATGACAAAAAGACCGAATATCAAACTCTCCACTTCCATTAAGACTCCAATAAAGCCTGTCACACCCTCCATCCTTAGGAATTCGGGTTTGGATGAAATGAAATAGGGAGTAGGAAGCTGTTAACTTCCCAATCATTGAATTCCCTATAAAATCTTGAACTCCACACCCTATCATTAACACCCATTGGAGGGCTTAACACTTTAGAAATAAAAGCTTCCTTATTGGCTGAACACAAATAGCTAAGGATAGAGAATTTTAAGAGGAACATCCCCAATCCACTTTTCATGCCAAAAAATAATACGAGCACCATCCCCCACCACAAAAGACAAATGCTTAGCAAAACTTTCCCACCCTTCACTAATACTCCGTCATAAACCACAACCAAGAGCCCTTCTACAAACTCTAGGGCACCATCCCCCTTTTCCCTCCCCATATTTCATGGCTATGACCCTTCACCATAAATGAGTGGTTTCATGGCCATACCTCCAAAGCCATTTCCCTAATAGGGCCTGATTTAAAGATGCCAAATTCCGAATTCCCAAACTACCCAACTCACACAGTAAGCAAACCTTTTCCCAAGCCACCAAAGGATATTTGAAATACTCAACTGATGAACCCCACAAGAAATTTCTCTAAATACATTCCAATCTAGTTGCCACAGCTTTAGGGATAGTAAAAAGGGAAAGGTAATAAGTTAGAAGGCTTGAAGGGTACTTTTCAACAAAGTGAGTATGCCACCCTTTGACAAATAAAGCCGCTTCTAACCTGAAAGCTTCTTTTCCATCCTTTCAAGGATCGGATTCCAAATAGAGGTTGTTTTATACAAAGTTCCCAACGGCGTACCCAAGTAAATCATAGGCAAGCTGCCCACCCTACATTGAAAAATATTAGCCAAGGTCTGAATATTGCTCACCTCCCCAATTGGGACAATTTCACTTTTCCCCACATTCACCTTCAAACCAGTAAAAGCTTGAAAACAAGTCAAAACCAACCTAATAGAAAGGGATTTGCTCTCTAGAAGCATCACAGAAAAGAATGGTATCATCAGCAAATAATAGGTGAGAAATACAGATACCAGTAGAATTAATAGGACCCACACGAAAACCCTAAATGAGACCACCTTCCTCAGTTTTCTTCAGGATATGACTTAAAACCTCCATGATCAAAAGAAAGAGAAGGGGAGACAATGGATCACCTTGTCTTAGACCTCTAAAGCTACCAAAGAAGCCAACAGGAGATCCATTAACCAAGACCGAGAAGCGAACAGTAGCGACACAAGTCTTTTGCCATCTCCTCCATAATGCAATTGTCAAAAGATCTCCAAAGTACCAATAGAAACAACAATCCAAACCTCATGACCGTTAAACAAAAGATATACTAATTATTACAAGATCATCATATTTCAAAAATTCATAAATCTTCTTTCATGTACACCCTCAGCAAAAGTCTTAAAACTTTCTATCCTTTATAATTTGAAACTGAGGGGAAAAGGGGATGAGTTGACAACTCAATAAGTAACCAAATACCAAACTAGTTGAAACAAGCATATAGATTGACAAAATAATACATTGTTTATAAGATCAAATATTTCATAGATGTCAAAAGTCATAATATACTATGGGTATCAAAACTGAATAAAAGAAGTTTCATAAACTTAAAATAGTTCATATGTTCAAACATATTCATATTCTTAACAATCTTGTATGACTATGGTCATGCTATGTCCCCATGACTAGGCATCAGATTTAGATGAAACCAGTTCTGTGCTAATGTATATCTCCCATTAGTTGGGTCTCGAAACACGTTAGGCTCGTGTTGCCCTAGATGAAACTAGTTTCGATACCAATGAGTAACCCCCATTGGTTAGCTATCAAAGCTGGGGCATAGTTAAATTGTTCAAAATCAAAATCATTGTTCAAATACATATATTTCATTCAAATACATATATAAAATCATATATTTAGTAATCAAATATGTTGATGATAATTCTTTATTTTTTACTTTAAATCAGTGTAATAATACAATTGACATAAAAAATGGAACGATTGTAAAACAATATTCAATAGCTAAAATACAGTAGTATAAGTAAACTAAAACCAATTAGGGAAATGTTACTTACATCAATCCAATGCCTATTTAAAATCCTTACAATTTGCCAAGGTCACTCCAATGTAAAAACCCGTTAGTAAACCAAATAAAGAATTTACTCCAAACAAGTTTCTCACTAAAATCCTTGGACCTCAAGTCTCAATGCCATCCAAACACCATGGAGACAACAAAGCAAAGGTACTTCACACACAAAAAGACTAAGTCCTTAGAAAAATCTTCAAATAATTGGAATTGGCTTAATCTTTTATCTATCCACTACAAAACGCGGGGGCCTTGGGCCGCGTTTTTTAAGCCGCGGCCATAAAAAACGCGGCCCAAGGTAAGCCTAAAGCCCCGTTTTTAAAAACGCGGCCCAAGGGAGAACTTAAGGTCGCGTTTTTCTCGCGGGGCCATAGGCCCGTTCTGAGGCCGCGTTTTTTAGAGAAAAAAACGCGGCCTAAGGACTTCCACATTTTACTTTTCTGCAAACTCTTTTTTTTTTTTTTTTTTGGATTTCTTTTACTGTGGCCGCATTTTTAAAATGCGGCCCAAGGTTAGCCTAAAGCCCCGTTTTAAAAAACGCGGCCCAAGGGAGAACTTAAGGTCGCGTTTTTCTCGCGGGGCCATAGGCCCATTCTGAGGCCGCGTTTTTTAGAGAAAAAAACGCGGCCTAAGGACTTCCACATTTTACTGAGACGCAAACTCTTTTTTTTTTTTTTTTGGATTTCTTTTACTGTGGCCGCATTTTTAAAATGCGGCCCAAGGTTAGTCTAAAGCCCCGTTTTGAAAAACGCGGCCCAAGAGGGGACCTTAAGGCCGCGTTTTTCTCGCGGGGCCATAGGCCCATTCGGAGGCCGCGTTTTTTCGAGAAATAAACGCGGCCCAATGTTAGCCTAAAGCCCCGTTTTAAAAAACGGGGCCTAAGACAGAACCTTGGGGCCGCATTTTTGGAACGCAGCCCCAGGTTTTTCCTATAGCCGCGGGTCAAAACCGCGGCTTCAGGGTTTGTATCAGCCTAAGCCTAAAAATTGAAAACCCATTCTCTCAACCCGATCTGATATCAGACTAAAAACACTTTTCCACCCAATCTCTCAACCCGATCTTAACCCTCTCCCTCCATCTCCAATCGATCACATCTTGACCATGTCCGCAGCACCAAGTCTCTGATCTGCGCTCTCAACCTCGTCTCTCGCAACCTCCCTCTCCCTGCTGACCTCTACGACGCCGTTTCATCCATCTGTTCCTCCCTCGAACACGCCGACGCCGTTGAGGCCCGAAACGGCGTCGTCGGCGGTGCTGCTGCTGCTGCTGAATCCGGATCCGTTGCGAGCAAGGTTTTGGTATGGGTTCGTTTTGCGATGTTGTTTGGTTTTGTTGTGCTCTTGTTTCTTGGTTTTTGGTGTTTTTTGTGAGGGTTGGGATTTTGCGTGGTTTGGAGGGGTTAGGGTTGGGGATTTTGTGTGTGGGAGTGGTGAATTAGGGTTTTTGTTGTTGGTTTGAGTATGTGTTTGTGTTTTTATGTGGTTGAATGGCTTTGTGTTTGGGTGTTTGGATTTTTCCTGTTTCTGTGTGTGTGTGTGTGATTGTTTTGTAATGGAGTTTATGAGCTGAGGGAAATTTGTGAGATTAGGTTTGTGGGCTTTTGAGTGTTTACAATGGGTGTGTCGTGTGTGTGGAGAACCTAATATATTGTACCTAAGTTTTAGTATAACAGGGAGGATAGTACCTTCACCTTTGTTTATTCTAGTTGTAGATCTTCTAGATTCTGGGTCTTTCTAGGCAATAACGAAAGTTCAACTACAGAATTATTGAAAGCATAATGTAAAATTTCAAGGGAGATACATCTGAGCAAGAAATTAGGTAAATTAAGTAAACTAGTCTACTAATTGCTTCATAGGCACAAATCAGTGTTTGCAATTGCTAGCAAGACAAGTTCTAATCAGAAGTGTGTTGTTTAGTGCAAATGAACTATATCATATGACTAAGGGTAGAGAGGTAGTTTAAAGTTTAAAGCCCAAAATTATTAAAAAGATATTATAAAGCTTAATGGGAGGTACATATCCTACAAGATCTAATTAAATTAAACAAAAAGTCTACTTTCTATTTTTATAAATATAAATGAGTGGATTCGATCTCGGAAAGGCAGAACTAAGCAGCTAAACAACAAATAAATGTGGTTAGGCCATATGGCCGGCCATTGGCAATTAAAAAAAAAAAAAAAAAATCAACTTGCTCCAGAGCTAAAAGTTCTACTTATCATCTAGGTTCCTAAATCCTAATCCTCAAGTTAAGATAATGGATTACTTTAAAAATTAGAAAACTCTAGCATAATTTTTTTAATATAAATTTTTTACAAAGATGATCTTATAACTCGAACTCATGACCTTAATTCTATTTATTGGACCGTGAATTACGTCACTTTACCATGAAACCAATTGGTACTTATCAGGAAGACACTCAAATTATTTTGTGGCTTTCCACAAATTTAGTATATAATTTGGCTACCTTATATATATATATGTATATATATATATATATACTATCAAGTAGAAGGGGAAAAGGATATTGGGAATTAAGGAGCCAAGCGTAGGTCATGAGGACATAAAAATATTCATATATTTTGTTTCATATGTGGAAAATACTTATATAACTCTAGAGCAATGTTTCAGGCTCTCACATATGAGATCATTGAGATGAGCTCTACATATGAGTCGCCCCACGAGGTCCACTCTTACATGAGAGCCGGGACCACTGCTCGAAGACTAGGTGAATATTACCCTCACATGTGAGGAAAAAACCATATATTTGGAGTGGTTTCCATCACATTTCAAGTTGGATTTGACAGAGACTTGAAGGGGGTTTCCATCACATTTCAAGTTAACTTCTTTAATAAATTACAGAGATATATCTTCTTTAATAAATTCTCTATTATTCATGCATTGGATTTCATTTCTATGATCTAGTCAGCTTAGTAATTCTTGTTACAAAGTTTTTGATTGCAATAAGTGGGATCATGATATAGTTTGTTACCATGGTAGTGATCTGGTTACTTTGATATCGAAATCCAGCCATGGATCGGATCATGAAACAATTTTTCTTTTTATTTGTCCTTTCATAAAGAGAAATTATTCCTTTATTTTTTATCAAGTGGGTGAATTCTGTGCTGATTCATTATATGGTCATATTTCATTTACTTGATCATGTGTTTTGCCAGTAATCCAATTCTGATGGTTTTTATTTTCTAAATTCAACTTTTAGTGAAATTCTTAATTGGTTTGTGAATGCAGAGTCTACCGATGCAAGTTTGACCCATTACATGGTGGAGAGATGACTCAACTTGAATATTACAATTTTCTGAAGCCGGAAGAGAGTTCATAAATCAAGGTGGACATATAGTTTTCTATTTTGGATGGTCACTACTGTTTTTTTTAATAGGTAAGAAAAAACTTATTAAAAAAAGAGTACTTCATGTATAAAGGAACGAAGAAACCTAGAGAATTGGTGATCATTGCTGTTAATAATTTTTCATATATATGTTTAGGGTAGAGCACTGAATAGTGAAAATGTTGTAAATACACGAGAAAATGAAGAAAGCTTAGGTCTTTTAACTGGGAATTTATGTGCATTGATGGAAACGTGAACGGTGAAAACTTTGTAAATATATGTTCACCTGTGTTCTTAGGAGAGTCAATAAATATAGTAAGCTTGCCCATAATGGTAGGGCAACAAGAACTATCACCTAAGGAAGAAGAAAAGAGAAAACTAAGAAATGCATATGAGACTTACAGGAGGATTGAACGGATGCTTTAGGAGCACTTACGATTCAAATGCAGTGGATAGGAGGGCTATAGATATTAGAGTTGAAAGGAAGAAGGAAATTAGATTTAAGTGGAAGTTAAATATTAAAGAGGAAAAGGCCTTTCATGAATCAAATATAACCTCACTTATAGACTAACAAGAAGAAATCAGTAATCTTCCAATGTTCGGATCTAATAGAATTAAAAAGGATAGTTGTCGGCTTGGAGCCTTGAGTAGTGAATCAATTGAAAATTGACGGGAGACCTAAAATAGCGATTATAATTACCCATGCAGGAAACAAAAGGACGCTACAGTTAGAAGTATCCACATTGCCTTAATCAAGGCTATACAAAGAAGTTGACTATGTGACTTGGAGGTTAAAATCTCTCTAGTTTTCTCATCCTTCACTCATGACCAAGCAAAAATTAGGGAGTCACTACAAAACGCGGGGGCCTTGGATTAAAGTTTGGCTATTTTTTGTTTTCATTATATTTTTGGGTGTGTTTTTTTTTTTTTTTTGTTTTTTTTTTTTTTTTTTTGTGGTTTGATAGAGTAATGATGTTCAGATTAAGTGGCTATGTGGAGAAGGCTGTACTTCTCTGATTTTTGGTTGGTTTTCTTTGCTCTTGATTCACTTTAAAAAAATGCAATTTTCAAGGCATTGAAGGTATGCTTTGAATTTTTTTGCTTTCAGCTGAATAAAACTAGCTGTCAGTGTTGCCAATGAGCTCTACCTCAACTGGCACCTCCGCCCTTTATAAGTGCTAGGCGGAGAGTGAGGTCATAGGTTTAAGACCCAATGGGTGCATGTGTAACTTAAAAGTGTTTGATCTTAGTGTTTCCATTTGCGAAGTCATAGTTTTCCATTCATTAGTTGATAGCAGTGACCGTTTTGACACATTTTTTAAAGGTTAAGGACTAAATTGAAACATTTGAAGGTTAGGAACAATTTTGAAACATGGGGCAACGGTTAGCAAAGGTTAAAGACAAAAGGGGTAATTCAATCTAGCTTTATTTATGATGTTACAGAATAGGGGAATCTGTTCTATATGTTTTTAAAGTTTATCTCATGTAGAGCTATGACCAGACATTTATTGCACTTCTATTTGAAACTCTTTGTATGACATACGTCACATACCTCCATATGTTGGTAATAAGCAGTCAAAGGATTAAGTATTTCATATGACGTGTGGATCTATCAACATGTTTTAAGCAAATTATGATTTTTTGCAGTTTGTTGGGTTAGTCTATTCATGAATCATGATAGTAACAGAATATATGGTATATAGATTCTGGGTTTAATTTATCAATGGATGTGTTTAGTTTTTTTTTTTTGTTTGTTAGGTGTGCCTATTGCTACCATTGTAGCATATTGCTACCATTATTTAATTCATTTGTTTTCATTGGTTGGAAAGGGAGAGAGAAAAGAGAGAAAATAGGTGTTACAAGCTAAATTTTTTAGTATATTTAATGTGAATGCTTTGACAAAATCAAAGCATAAAAAAAAAGTTAGTTTGTCCCAAAGAAACAAATAATAGGGTATTTTTTTTTTAACAAAATAATTTTCTTTAAGCTTTCATTCTTAGCAGTTTTGCACTACACACCCACCTTTCTTTAATATATTTTGCTTATGGATCTCATCCATTTAAGTCTTTTTTCTTTTCCTTTTTTAATAAATTTTTTTTGAGATTGTGGCCATCGCAAAATGTTGGGGATAAGAATTACACATGCCCCTGCATAAGGACCTAAGGTTGTTGTGGGTTCTAAGAGCTAAAGCTTTATTATTCATTAGAGAAAAAGAAAAAGAAAAAAAGCTGAAGTACGTCATTATTTCAAGAAAAATAGTCACTTCCTTATATTTCAAGACCCAAAAAGTATAAAAAATTATTTGTATCAATCGGTATAGTCCATACTCCATAGATGGATTGACTCACTTTATTAGCTCATATCAATTTCGTTGGTCAGCTTTGACACAAATATTACATCTGGCCAGCCATGAATGTTTAGGGTATTTGGTTGTAAAGAAAGGCAATGAAAGTTTAGGAGTGTCTGGGTATTAAGAAGAATGTGACCTGTAGTGGCTTTTTTTTTTTTTCGTATACTATAGAAACCTTTTGGCGGCCACTGTATAATGATATCAATAAATTTTTTTTTCTTAAATGATTTGGCATTTTGTTATTCGCCAAATTGGGTCACATTATTGGGATTCTATATCACCCAATTAATGGTGATATGCACCCATAAGCTATACTTTAAAATATATATTGACTTATATATTGAGCAACTTCAGTACGTTGCTGCATTTTATTTGGGTTCTAAGTCAGTAGCTCATCTTCAATTACTAGACCCAATTCTATTTGTCCCTTTCATCACTTGCTTGATTTCATGTAAGCTTAACTTGAGAAGCCTTAAGTTGGAACCAAGTATATGCCAAATTCATGTGCAAGAAACAATAATTCATTTGGTTCTTCTCGCACCTAAGCAACTACAGATGACCTTGACAAAGGATATTCATATGTATATATGGAAATACTGTCATGCAAATTGCTAGTGCACTTGATTAAATCCCATTGTATCGTGTGATGAATATTAAATCCCTATTCAACATTAATCTCTTTCATTGTTGAGTACTGTGTACAATGATACCAACATAATCCTGATTTTCTGCTTTAATGGTTGCGTTTTGATCAGTTTTTTTTCTTCTCAATGTTAATTCAATATATAAATTTATATTAAGCAGTTGTGTTCACGTGCATATAAGGTCCATCTTGTATATATGCGTCTACCCTAATGAAAATAGCTCAACATTGAATAAGCTACATTGTTTTCTCATGTCATGCTCCATTTTCTAGCAGCTCTTCCTATCTCTTGGAATCCCTTCCTCTTGCAAATGTAAGGATACACATATTTCATTATTTATGAACTTATTCAGCTTGTACATATTCTTCTCCATGCATATATATAACACCTCCTTGTTCTTAATTAACTGTTCTTGTCAAAAGTATCTTAGGTTTCTAATACAATTCTGTGACAGAGATTAAGTGGATCTGCCCAATTGCCCCTACACGTCCAGACGTCTACTGACCCTACTTGGGGGATTTCCTTGCACTGCATGTAAGAAACAATCTCCTTTTTCTCTCTTTCAAAATGATAATATGAGTATCATTTGTAATATCTCCTGTCTCAAGTATCATTAATCATGTTTATTTATTTTTATTACGGTAAAAGGCAGCCATTTTTCTCTGTTACTGATTTTTTTCTCTTTTATTTTTGTTAAATGAAAAGCATCCAAGATCCATGTTTGTTTTTGTTTGGGTGTTGTTGTAGATGTTTTTTTTTTTTTTTTTTTTTTTTTTTTTTTTTTTTATTGACAATTTTTTTTTATATAAAATGTAGTGTTTTAATCCTAACAGTTAGCCATATTGATGTTTATCCTATAAAGTAGTATCTAATGTTAAAAACTTAAAATTTTCTTCTTGAATTTGTTTTGTCCTGCTCAAATGTATGAGAAATATATATAAAAAATATGCCAATTTTTTAAAAAAAACCAATTTTTTTAAAAATTCAAAATTGTGAACAAATATTTTTCTAAATCAAAGTGTTGAGGCCATCTTTTAAATTGTCTCTTGTTTTGTTGCTTTCTAATAGAGTGAGAGTCAATAGATTCCTTGTTAACAGAATTGTAATAGCACCCATTAAAAATAGCCAGATGATAATGTGCTCTTTTTGTCATTCTAATAAACACTGAATATTTATTTCATTTTTTGTGTTTTAGTTAATGCTTAATTATTCACAACTGCTGTATTGATATCATTTTTATAAAAATATATAATTTGTAGTTTTTTAAGGTGGCACAAGGGGTAAAATGACAACACTCTAATAGTCAAATGGGTATATTACACATTTTGAAATTTGAATAACCAATTTAAAAGAAACCACAAACATTCGGAATTTATAATACAATAACCAATTTATGGAGCTCACGTACATTTAACACAATAACACCAATAGTACATATATAGGTGTCTCGTAATTTAATGAATTGAAGTTAGTGACCTAAATTTTCTTTCATTAATTTTATTTCTTACTTCTAATTTATATAGAATTTTCGTTTTCATTAATATACGAATTGTTTTAATTTCTAACTTACATTTTTCAGAACATAGCTTCAAGTGATTATTCAAAATATATGAATTATTATCTCTTCTATTTATTTATTTCGATAGAATAAATAATTGTTCAAACTATTATTTCTTCTCAAAAAAAAATTCTTCACCTTATTTCTTCAAGAGCTGGATATATAGCATCTAATGTGATGCTAAGCATATTTGCATGATGCTTAAGGTATATTTGACTAAATTCTACAGCTACATATAATTTTTCGAAAATATTATTTCGTTTATTATTAAATAAAATAATTGTCATGTTATTAAAAATTTTATATGATGTGACAAATTATACACCGTTAGATCTTCGAAAAAATTCTTAATCAACCATGAAACGGATGAAATAGAGAAGATCAATTTCCAATTAAAACACAAGATTTGAATCAATGATTTTCACCCTCATGGTGACAAAAAATTATAATATGAACAAGGGACCTCCTAGACTAGAGTAGTTATTCACTATATATCTCTACATCGGTAAGGTACTCACATCTCAATTTTTAATAGTTACAATAGGAATTAGTTTTTTGTGTTCTATCATACGTTATGGTGAAGGTAGTTTTCCTTGTTTGTTCTAGTCACTTAACCTACTCTATTTTGACTAATGACAATATGATTGCTTGTGCATTACCCTATTACTGTTACTAACGCAATTTCACATCAAACATCACAGTGTTACATTAACCTTGCTGCTATGTACGTTTTTGTAGTTTCACATAATATGCTAAAGATTGCAACTCCCATTGTAATTGAAGTGAACTACAAGCCTTTCTCATAATAATACTAACCATTTAGTGCATCACCAAGTCAAATGAATAGTCCAATGGTCCACTCCAGGACTGTGTAATCATAGTTTATAGATTTTAATATAAATATGTGTTTGAATTCAATGGGGATAATCCAATGTATTTAAGTTGTCTTTTTATCTAGTGTCATCCAATGTCTTTTTGGTTTAATTCTCATTACATATGCCATACCTACAACCTTTTATATAAAACTTTCCATGTTCTTTAATATGAATTATTTCGTAATTTCAGGTGCAAACAGTAAACAAGCGGTGTGAAAATTTCATCCATACTGGTCATCAAAAACCGACATTCACTAGCAGGTTGAAGTTGAACCATAATTTACACTTATTTCCCGTACAAAGATTAATATTTTGCAACTTCATGTCACTAAATGTATGCTAATGGAATGGTTTTTATTT
Organism: Quercus robur; assembly: GCF_932294415.1. Classification (NCBI taxonomy): domain Eukaryota; kingdom Viridiplantae; phylum Streptophyta; class Magnoliopsida; order Fagales; family Fagaceae; genus Quercus; species Quercus robur. The sequence continues at coordinate 39,347,169 of NC_065538.1, read as the reverse complement.
TTTTTACGAGTTATGAATTTTCTTTGGATATGTAGTTGTGTTTTGTTGTTGAAGTACATGATTTTCTGTCAGGGATGGACCTAGTAGGGGGCTCGGCCCCTCCCCCCCCCCCCCTCCACAAATTTTTTTTTCTTTGCATAGGTATATTGTATGTTTTTAATAGTTGGGCCCCTCCCTTCGAAAACCGTGGGCCCTGTTAGCCAGCCCCGCCCAGACAACCTATAGGACCCTTTTCAAATTTTTGAAGCAAGGGAGATTTAGGTCTACGCCTAGAGTTGGTCATGCATATGCATAGTGGTATTATTTTTAGGGAAAAACCTAAGTACACTCTCTTGTGCAATGCATTAGATTCCCAATTAAACACATTTTTGCATTGACAAATAAAGAAGAAAATAATGTTATTTTTCCTAAAGATAATTAAGTTCAATGTTACTATGTCTTCATAATTTGTCTTAGACATGCTGTCAGAGTGTCCAAACCCATAGATGTATCATAGTGGATTTCGTTAAATTACTTGATTGGTTGGTATTATAAAGTGCCTATAATGCCATGATTTTTAAGTAGATTTCTATGTCACAACGACCTCAATGATAGTTGTCATCTAACCTAATGTTTAGATTTTGAATATGTTTCAGTTGTTGCCATGTGGTTATAATGGTTGTTGTGTTCCTCACAGTAGGAAATAATTGGTGGTTTCAAGTTTAAACTCACAGCAGTAAGAAATTATTATGTTGTTTCAAATACAATATGCATGTTGTTTCACAAGTAAGTTCTGATTTATCCGTTTTTATCAACATAAATTAATTTGATTTGGATATGTTTTTCCAATAATTTAATTTCCACCTAGTTTTTAATAGATGAAGATGAAGCTCACACAGTCACTGCTTTCAAAGTGTAATTATTGTGCTCTCTTGGCATTGAGCCTTAAGTCATTAGTAAACTAAAGTCCACAACATTCTAATAAACTAATGGTAATTTCACGACAGATGGGACCCCCCTTTTTCTGGTCTGAATTGTAAGTATTAGAAAACTATAGGCCACAACATTCGAATAACCTAAACAGAATTTCACAATAGATGAATAAAAATGAAATGCATAGATACTCCGGATTTGTTGGCTAATTGCAAACAAATCCAGGATTGTATGATGAATTAAAACAAATATATGATAATGATGTATCCAAACATAATGAACACAAAATGATCAAGATGTATCGACTTTCATACTCAAGGAATCGCCCAACAGTAAAAATTTAATTCATGTAAAATTAAGTCTTAACAGTTGCAAGTTTGCAATCATTATTAATGCAAACAAAACCCACTATCATAGAGGGTCCCATATGCTAAATTGCTACACATGGAAAAACTAATGTAATTTTTTTTCTAAAAACAAAAAAAATAAAAATAAAAACCTCAACAAAACAACTATAAACTTGAATCACACCAAATCTTAAACCTATCTGACAAATGTTTTGAACTCACTTTTGACCAATGCCCCAAGTAATTGAGCATCATGGTATTATAGACTTAATTATTATTAAGTTATTAATAATACCTTCAATTACATGAATTTGGTATTTTTTTTCATATTTTGTAAACACTTATGCTTAACTACTTTTACAACTTATCACATTGAGTTAGTCTAGGACAAGTGTTATATGTTCTAAGAAAATAGCCGCATACTTGTGTATGTCTGTTCTTAACAAATGACAAATGAATGTAATTATAATAATTAGTATCTTTGTAGTAACAAATCTTGGTGTAGGTAAAATTCCGTAAATATTGTATCGCAATGGACAAAAGTTGGATGGAGAAGCGGAGGGGTACAAGGGAATATTTTGAAGGTGTAAACCAATTCGTGGAATTTGCTGCTCCATCCGCGCGCAATGGGAACATCTTATGTCCTTGTGTGAAATGTGTGAATTTGCTTATACAACCGCTAAATGTGGTACGTGAGCACTGTTGGGCTTCGGGGATGCTTAAAAATTACAAAGTTTGGAAATTTCATGGTGAATCGGCGGCTGCTACGCCAGCTACCGAATGTGGGAGCTCTCATGTGCAAGAAACCCAAAATCCATATGGTGATTTCCATGGGATGTTGCACGATTTGTGCCCCCCGCATGAAATCCCACCCGAACCAATGGAAGAAGGTCCAACTGCGCAATGTCCGGGTGAAGGTCCGAATGATGACGCCAAGAAGTTTTACAAGATGGTAGATGATGTAGACAAACCTTTATATGAAGGTTGTACAAAATTTAGCATTTTCTCAGCCATTGTCGTGTTGTTCCAGTTGAAGACTCTGTGTGGTTGGACAAATAAGTCATTTACTCTGTTACTTCAAGTCCTGATGGATATGCTTCCTTCAGACGCTAAGTTGCCAAAGGACCATTATGAGGCTAAGAAGATAGTTCGAGATTTGGGTTTGGGTTATGAGAAGATCCATGCTTGTCCCAATGATTGTATGCTGTTTTGGAAGCAAAATGTTAACCTTGAGGCGTGTCCTTGTTGTAAAGCTTCAAGGTGGAAAACAAATGAGGCATCTGTTGCTAGTAAGCATGCTTCATCCAGTAAGGGGAAGAAGAAAGCTGCGAAGATCCTACGGTGGTTCCCCTTAAAGCCAAGATTGCAGCGACTATTTCTGTCACCCGATCTGGCTAGTTCTATGAAATGGCATGTTAATGGTCGTACTGATGATGGGGTAATGCGGCATCCTGCTGACTCAGATGCATGGAAAATCTTTGACAGTAAGCATTTACACTTCTCATCTGACCCCCGTAATGTCAGACTTGGATTAGCTGCGGATGGGTTCAACCCCTTCGGAATTATGAGTACTAGTCACAGTACGTGGCCTGTCATGTTGGTCCCGTACAATCTCCCACCTTGGCTGTGCATGAAACGGTCATCTTTGATTCTATCATTAGTTATTCCTGGTCCTACCTCGCCAGGGATTGCTATAGATGTGTACTTGGAACCGTTAGTAGAAGAACTAAGGGAGTTATGGGATGTTGGAGTACAAGCATACGATGCATCATCAAAAGAAGTATTCCAATTGCGTGCAGCATTGATGTGGACCATAAATGATTTTCCTGCATACGCAGATTTGTCGGGTTGGAGTACCAAAGGTGAGTTGGCGTGTCCTTCTTGTGCCGTTCAGACCGAGTCTCGATATTTGAGAAATGGTCGCAAATTCTGTTACATGGGACATCGGCGATGGTTGGATGTTGACCACGATTTCCGCAAAGATGGTATGTCATTTGATGGATCTATTGATACTCGATTGGCTCCTGAACCACCAGTCACATCTGACATTATTGTGGAAACTGAACATTTACTTGGACGTTGTCTGGGTAGGAAATGTCAGCTTGCTTACAAAAAAAGGAAGAGAAGGGAGGCAGACCGGAGTGGTTGGAAGAAAAGGAGTATATTTTTTACCTTGCCTTATTGGGAGGATCACAAGTTGCGACACAATCTTGATGTGATGCATATAGAGAAGAATGTGATGGACAATATACTAAGCACACTGTTGAACTTGAAGGATAAAACGAAGGATAATTACAAGGCACGCCTTGACTTGGCGGACATGGGGATAAGGAGTGAACTCCACCTACAACGAAAAAGTGATGACCAGTATACCATACCGGCTGCATGTTTTCATATGACTTCATCGGAGATAGATGGTTTCTTGCAAGTTTTGAAGGATGTAACAGTGCCCGATGGGTACGCTTCCAATATCTCACGGCGTGTGAATATGAAAGAACGCAAGATTTCTGGTTTGAAGAGTCATGATAATCACATATTGATGCAGCAACTTTTTCCCATAGCATTACGTGGGTCTTTGCCATCTCATGTTAGTAGGCCTTTGATAAAGTTAGCTTGCTTCTTTAGAGAAATTTGTTCCAAAACCCTTACGGTTTCAGATATTGTGACTAGTGAGGCAGAGATTGCAGTGACATTGTGTGAATTGGAAAAGATATTTCCTCCATCCTTCTTTACAGTGATGGTACATTTGGTCATGCACTTAGCTGCTGAAGCTAAGATTGGTGGTCCAGTGCACTACCGTTGGATGTATCCCATTGAGAGGTAAGATGTGTGTAATATTATTGATCAACTTCCAGTTTCATGTGCGTGTTCGAATTACCATTGCCAATCATTAATCTTATCATTCCTTTATAGGTACCTCTCACGTCTTAAGTCTTACGTACGAAATAGAGCTGCTCCGGAAGGGTCTATTGCTGAAGGATACATAGTAGAGGAGTGCTTAACATTCTGTTCACGGTATATGGAAGGAGTGGAAACTATATTCAATCGACCCACCAGGATGATTGAGGAGTCAACGGGGGTGGTTTCGATCATGACATTAAACAATAAAGAGTGGACCCAAGCCCATCGCTACGTTTTATTCAATTCTGAAAACATCAACCGCTTTCGTGAGTAAGTATTACATATACAAATGGCCTTTGCACGTCAATCCAATGTACGTAAGGTCTATTAACCCTAATACAATTGCCTGCACAGGATGCACAAAAGATTGATAGAGGATGAACTTCGAAAAGGCCACAATCGTAACGTTTCCGATGCCATTATATATAAGCACCACATGGAGAAGTTTTGTACTTGGTTTGGGGGTCACGTACGTATGACATTTTCAACTTATTAAACTTGTAACACTGTCTCAACCATGATTAACTGTACTGATATGAATTATTTTGTTTTGGCCAACTGATGTTAGGTGATGTCCGTCACTGGTGCTGATAAGGAAAGGGAGGGAGTTAGTGATACCCTTGTTGCATTGTCCAAATGGCCGTATATTTATGTAAAGCGGTTCAAGCATTATGTAATAAATGGCTTAAAATTTAGGAGTGTAAATGATGAGGCAAATAGGAAAACGCAGAATAGTGGAGTTAGTGTGGCTACTGATGGGGGCAATACTTACTATGGTATTTTAAGTGATATAATTGAGTTGAATTATTCTGACAAGATCAAACATGTGTTATTCAAGTGTAAATGGGTTCATGACCAACATAGGAGAGGATATAGGACTGATGAATTTGGGTTTCCTATGGTAAACTTTACACACTTCATACATGGTGGGGATAAAATGATAGATGAACCATACGTTTTGGCATCTCAAGCTACACAAGTTTTTTATGTGGAAGATAAAAGGCACAAAGATTGGTATGCTGTTGTCAAAACTAAAGTTAGGGACGTGTTTGATGCTGGTGTTGGTCCCCAACGTGAGGAGGATGACATATATAGTTTTTCTGAAAATGTTCCCTACAATATAAGTAGTAATGAGGTTGTGAGTGACAACCTTCGTTGGGCTCGGGATGATCTAGAGGGAATGACAATTGATGCCTCCATCATTGCTGAAAGAGATCTTCATGGAGTAAACAATGAAGATGAGTTTATTGACGATGACTCTGACAATGAAGACGACAACAAGGATGAGTACACCGAGGATGAGTAGTGTAATAATTTAGTAGTGTATTATGTGTTTGGATGTTACAGTTGTTAATGAAAACGTATTCATTCATGAATTAGTTGGAATGCCTCTGTGTAATATTTGTTGAATTTGTTATTTCCTCTTCATATTGTTAATTCCTTTAATTTTTACTTAGGTCATACCATATTGATTTGAATCAACTATCACGATAAGAAGTAAGTATGGGGAGCTAATCCACTCGAGCCTAGTCCTAGTTCAAAAAGGAACACCTGTACAAGTGAATATACCTACCCCTCCAAATATACACACTCAAATCACCTTCGTTTTGTACACCAATGCAATACATTGTTTGAGCTTAGCGTGTCTAATAATCGAGCTTAAGCTTGTGATTAGATTTGACTTGTGATTAGATTAGCCCTAAGGTTTTTTGTAGGGGGGTTATTAGCCCTAAGGTCTTTTTTTAGGGGGATTATCAGCATAACTATAGGGTAGTTTGATCATAATTATGTCGCAGTGTATTATATTGTCATTTTTGAAATTTGGATCAAATGATGTTGATATTGCCAATTGCGTTCTTCAAATGCAGATATAGATTGATAGTGATGGTAACCAGCAAGACTATATATTAAAGAACCCGTGTATTAGGCAATTTGCTTTGCACTAACCTCCCCTCCAATCAGCCAAGACTATGCCTATTGGCTAGAAATACCTTTTTTGTCTCCGTTTTCCGTGAAACACCCTATCTCTTCGGCATCTTTGGAATGCCCTATCATTTCTCTCTCTTTACCAAGTCTGATATTAGAAAATAATCATGGCTTGTTTTTGTAAATGTTTTTTGTTTTACCTAACCAACTTTATAATATGCCAATCCAAACTTTATCTTTTTTTTCTTTGGATAATTAGATTGATTAGGAAAGAGATTTGAATGTTAAATGTCTTATTTGAAAACACTAATTGAGTTATGAGACTCTTGACAATTTTAATTGAACTTAAAACTGAGAGATATAAATCAATTTGAACCGAGCCAAGTATACATGTGTAAGTTCTTAAAGTTCGGCTGATCAAGCTACAATTTTTCTGTCACGAATTATCTATGAATCTGATTACAGGAAAGTGAAATAGGCATGTCTTGCCAGGTTAGGTCATATAGCCTTAATTCAAATTGGGTATGTACCAAAACAGGATCCCACTCCTCCATATTATTGTAAAAACAATTTCTGAACAATTACAGTACTCTCAATAAACAACATGCCAGTATTAGACATTTATAGGATCATAGTGGTCAGACTTTCGGTATGGGTTAGTTTAATATGAATGCTTTTGATTAGAGTGCCTTTTCCATTTGTGGCCTACTGTTCACAATTTTGCCATAAATGGAGGATTTTTTTTATTTTTTATTTTTTTCAGTTTACCAATTGAAAACCGTAATAAAGAAAAATCAACAACCAAAACCTCACCCGTTCATTAAGTAATTAGCTGTATCTAGGGACACCAGTACTCACTGCTAGCTAGGACCATATGAGAAAAGCTTATATAAATTTTTTTTTTTTTTTTGAGAAGAAAAGCTTATATAATTTATTCAAAATAATGGCATGAGGTAAGCTGATTACATCACCATCCTTAACTTGTTCTTTGATATTTATGGGCCCATTTTATTGTGTCCTTCATTAAGTCATTACCCCAATTATGTTGCATGAAACATTCCACCCTTTCTCCAAGTCTGATGGTGGATAGTACTCATCCTATAGCTGAACGAGTCCTGAATATCTTATTATTAGATATTTTTGAACGTTGAAACCCCTATACAAAGGGACATTCTAACCAAAGACATAAGCTGCATACATACAGACAGAAGACAGACAGACCCTACACAAAAAAGATGGAACCACAGTGGGTGGAGACTAGAGAAGAAGAGAGAAACCTTTCTTTCTTCCCAAACATCATTAAAATTGAAAACCCATATATCATATGTCAAAACACTTGATTTTTTGTACCTCAGTTGCTTATAACATGCAGTACAAGCTAACTGTCTAAACCCACCAACACAAAAAAGGTGTCATTAAAAACGTAGACGTCAAAAGCAAATTAAAATTTTTCTTTTTCTTTTTCTTATTGTATTTATTTACATGAGTTGTAGCAGATTGTAAATATACCAAAGTCTAGCTTTTTATTGGTTCATTTATGGGGGTTTTAAAATCATCTTTAATATCTTACCTTCATGATCTTAATTACCATAGGTCCTAACCCAGCTCAATTCTAACAAAAATTGCGACATTTAATATAAAGTTTTCTTCTGGCTATCTTGGTGCACGAAACGTGTATATGGTTGAATTATTGTAAAGGGTGTCAGAACCCAAAAATGTTTAACTTACATTTTATGCAATTGATTGTTGTCTATAGTTAACACTTTTTTTGTTTTGTAAAGTTGTTAGACGCAGGAATGGGTAAGAAACGCCGATTGCCAGTTGTAGAAGTCGGCGAAGGACCCTCGAGTTCACGACAGAGAGGGGAGGAGCTGCAAGCCGCCCATACTAGTGATGGTGGGTCACAACCCACAGGTAGTTTACATATCTTGAAATGTAATGTTTGATATTTATTACTATTGTAACTAATTTTTCGGTCGTTTGCTGCAGGAAAGGAGAGGGACCATCCATTGACAATTGTGCAAGTTGGCCAAGGTTCATCACGCTCACGAGACATCATGCAGGAGGAGTTAAGGGCCGCCTATGATGCTGAGCACGCAAGATGGGAGGAAGGAGATGATTATGATGATGATGAGACACAGCCGCCTTCTGCAGGTAGTTATTCGTACAGTGCAAATTATTCTTAGGGTAACACTTTTATGTTTGCTGTTAATGACTAAACACCTATATCTTTAACCTTATGTTTATATGGTTTCAATTTTTTAGTAGTTTTGACTTGATACATACTTTAATTATTCAAGTAAAATTAAATTTACTAATTGAATGAATTAAAATTCACACAATGATCCAAAAATTTAAAATGTATAAATAAGATTAACAATTTTTTATCTCTTTTGGTTCACTAAAGTTCCTTTTTTTTTTGTAATAAAAAAAAATTCAATAGGAGAAGTTAAAGATTTTGAGACATGAAGAATTTCAAACATTACTACCTCTTCCCCATCTTGCAATTGTAATAAGATACATGATATAGCTCCCTTCTTCGAATGCGTTAAATGATGTCTCATGCTTCCTTGCGCTCTTGTGCATTAGAAATTTCAATGATTTTTAAGATTGAGTCATCTAACTGCACTTTCAGAGAAACTATGTCAGTGCTGTAAAGTAAAACCTAGAAGTTTGATGATAATGTGTAAAGTTCAAACCGTCCAAAATTCTGCTGGTTGATGAATTGGTGATGCAATTTGAAGAAAATCAATTGCTTTTAACAGAGCATCAACAACCATGAGTTCTATTGCCTAACAAAGGATCACTGTCAAATTTAATTCATTAAGTGTTCAAATACAGATTAAAGACATCTATGCTGGAACTACTATTTTTAAGTTCCACATTAACAAATGTAGTTGGGATTTCATGACCCAACTATTCAATTCTTGGATTATAACATTAGTATTCCAAACAACCTAAACCATAGTTTCTGGCAGCAACCACAAACTTATATTGGCATGAGAAGAGAACCTACCTTATAGCCTTAAACACCTGCCAATACTCTCCCATGAAAATGAAGACAATTGAACCTTTCATTTTTAATTGAGGAGACTCAAAGCAAAGAAGCAGACAACTAAGATAGCTTAGCTCAGTTGTACATCTCCACAAGAAGAAGATATAGGGTCAACTATAAATATATATATATATATATATAATAGAAATTCATTAATTATTACAAACAACTGTACATTGGAGGCATTAAGACTTGTGCTGATTATCAAAAATTAAACTGCAATATTTGTGCAGAGTGCACATCAGAAATCTAAGTCATACGCTTAAAAAACTATTCCATAATTATGTTCATTATAATATTTTTCAACAAGCTAATAAAACCTATAAGCATATGTAAATGAGTTGATGTGCTGTAGCAAATTTTAGAGTTCCTAACACAATTCTTGTTTCATTAACTCCAAATACAAATACAAATCTCCCTCTTCCCTCACTAAGCTTGAGAAAACTCTTAATTTTATTTTTCATTTTATCATTAAAAATTTCTGAAAATATATTTTAAACTACTGCTCTTACTGCATTTTAATTAACTTTTCCCTTCTGTTTCTAAGAAAAAAAAAAAAAACACACTTTTCCCTTGTAAAAATGTGCAGTTTGCACAGTATAGAAATCAGTTTTTAATTTTATGATGGATATATTTAGATCTAAACAAAAGAACACAATTAATGTTGGGGGGACATTACCTTATGTAATGGTAAAGTCACGGGGTGGTCACAGGGGCGGCACCAAGTGACGATTAGGGGGTTGAAAACTTTAAATAAACCATCTGAGCTGGCCAAAAAAGAAAACTCAAAAGAAAAAAAGTATAAGAGCTAAATAAAAAAAAAAAAGAATTATGTATAATATTTTTAAAATATTTTTTTGACCCTTTGAAATAAAGTTTTGAACTCCTGATCCCAAACTTTTTACATTCAACAGATAAAATGAGCTTAAATATGATTATCTAGACAATATCTTAGCATTTTTAAACATTAAATGCAAAAAGCCCAACAAGAAAGTAGAAAATTTGTTGACCTTAAAATTCAAGAAAATTTTCTGTATGGTTCTCTGCTTTTGAATTTCTTATTTCCTTCTTTGTATTCTGCTTTCATGTCTGGGTATTTAGGTTATGCTTCTGCTCCATTTATCTTTCATTTTTTTTTTTTTTTTTTTTGCTCTGTTGATACTGTTTTCAAATGGGTTTTCTGGTTGGTTTGTATGAAGGGATTTTTCTTGGTATCTGATGGAGTTTTCAGTGTTGGGTTTACAGTTCGAATTTTTGGGTCTTCCTGAGAATTGTTAAGGGTTTGACAGTGGGGTTTTGGCTGTAGTTCCAGTGGGATTTTTCTTGGCTTATTCTAGGATATTTGTAGTGAGAGTTTTGGAGGATTTGCTGGGTTATTTTCAGTGGGGGTTGAGATTGTCGATTTTGGGGTTGATTTTATGGGTTAAAACAGGGATATTTATGGTTCTATTTGGGTTTGCAAGGGCATTGTTTTTGGGTATAATATGTGGTGTTCTTGGTTGGGAATTTGGGTGTTTCTCTATAAAGTTTGTAGGGGTTTAGAGCTGGGTTTTTGGCTGGATTTCTATATGATTGAGGGATTCTTGCAGGTTTTGTTTGTGAGAAGGTTTTTTTGTGTATTTTCTGGGTTTTGATAGTTTTTGTAGTGTGTCTGGGAGTTTGGGTGTTTCTCTGTGGAGAGGGTAGAGACGTGTGTGAAAAATATTAAGGAAACTTGATTTGCATGGGAGGCCTTACTTATTTTTTAGTAAAAGATGGTGAGGTCGCGTGGGATGGGAGATCGCTTTTTCTTTGGCATTTGGCCAGCTTGCAATTTGTTGAGGGTATGGAAAATATTTGGTTGTGCATGGAACCAAATTGGCCGTGCAAACTTGGGGGTAAGGACAAAATTTGTTACATCTTCTCCTAGATGGGTTCTAGAAGAAGTGAGATTTAGGGAAATGATCCAATTAAGTACCACCACTTGACATAATTAGGGACCAAATCAATTTCAAATGTGCACTTCTTTAAGCAATTAATAAAAAGCAAGTAATACTAAGGAATTGGACTTGTTCCTCGGAAAAGTAAATGAATTTCTAAGGAACACAAACTCCAATAAAATTGGACTCAATAAATATAGTGGCACACATTTCATGCAAAATCAAGTAATACTAAGAAGGGAAATGGTAATGAGTGTCCTTAAGTAAATTTTACTAAACTTCTTTGGAGTTTGGGTTCATATCAACTAAGTTCAACACTTTTAGAAACAACTAGATCGGTCTCTAAAGGATATTTTTATTCCTAACTCCATTTAGCACAGTTACTTTTATCTCATATTTTGTTCACTGTGGATGTGTAACATCCTTGTCATCAGAGAAAAAACAAAAAGAAAAGAGGGGGTCAAGTCAGATTTTTAGTTCGCACGTTCCCCCCACCTAACACCACTCCCCATCATTCATTTTCACCCACCTCTCTTCTCTCTTTTGGCTGGCTGTCTCTTTTCTGTGTTTCATTTTCTTTCTTTTATCTTTACTTAAACACACACACACACACACACACACTCACCCACCGGCCTCCACTCCAAAGCAATCAATCCTCACCATCATTTTTTCGACAAGATCACCAGAAAAATACTTAGGAACCCCAAAGCATCTTCATTACTTTATTTGAGGTAAAAGTTCTAATTTCTTTTGATGGGTATTATGTTCTTGTTTGAGGTTATTTTACCCAAGCTGTAATAATGATATTCATGTGATTTACGAGCTGTGGAAATGATATTCAACTTGGCTGTGCATGTACATGACACTGGCAGTAATGGTATTATGGTTGAATTATATGCAACTTACATATATTTTTTGGATAAAAACAGTTTTTTATTTTTGAAAGGGATAAAAACCGCTTTTAGATAGAGACATCGACTTATTTGTTATTATCAGTTTCTTTAAGTATCAAAATCTCCACATTTACAAAGATCACATATATCATGTTAGTTGAGCACTTGAGCTATATACAGTGACTTCTCTGTAATTGTGAACTTTGAAATTTCATTCTCTCTAATAATGGTTTACTATATGCAGACGATTTGGTCCAACAAACCGCACCATCCAATGATGGGCGTGCAGAAGATTCAGTTCGGGAATCCCCAATATCCAATAATATAAATAAAAAACGTGGAATAACGCTAATGCAGCGTATATGGGCTCTTCCACCGAACAAGAAACTTGTATGTGGGTTAAATGGGAGCAAGCAACCGGTTGGGGAAAGCGGGCAAACATTCAAAAGGTGGTTGGGCACCTTATGCATCTGCCGCAACTATTGCCCACTTATGCCTGCTACTTGGACGCATGTCGACCGTAAATGCAAAGAAGACGCTTGGGTAGAGATAGAGGTTGTATCAAATTAAGATACTTTTAATTGTTATGTATAGTCGTGTATGTGCTAAATGGCATTTTCAGTAGGGTGAATTATTGCACTATGCTAACTCAATTTTTTTGCATTTCAGAAAAAATGGATCATTGACCCAGAGATTATTAGCCCAGCTAATCAAATGAACTGGGCAATGCATTTATTAGGAGAGTTGAGAAGGAACCGAAGAAGTAAGTTAAAAAAAAAATGCTACCCAAAAGATGCGTTAAAAGAAGATGTTTATACTCGCAAACCAGATTGGGCTGACGAGCAAGACTACCGCGCACTAGTTGACTATTGGTTTGATTCTAAAACGAAGGTTGCGCTATTTTCTTGCTCTATTTTCTTGCTCTATACCGAGTACATTGTTTTAACTGATTTGTTTGTTTTAATTTGTTGGCGGGAATGTGTAAAGGAATTAGTGGATACGAACAAGAGAAGTCGTTCGTTTCAGACGGATATAGCGAGGACAGGGCCTATAAGTTTTGCACAAACTGCTGACAATATGGTAAGAAATGCATTATACAACAACTAGCCAAGTTTTAATGCTCTACTATTTTAATTGAACTTGTGACATATTGGTGGTATCAATAAATTCTAGTTGTATTTATTTATTTATTTTGTTGTTGAAAGAACATGGTCGATTCGAATTCATGGAAATTAAAATAGATTTTGTCGGCGTGAGTTTAGCATTGAGGAAGGGCTTGCATGGAGATGACAGTAATGGTGGCAATGCCCAACGTTGTCGTAGGGTCCAAACTAAGCAATCCACAATTTCATTACTGTAATAATACAAACTTCTTGGTTTAGAATTAATCAATATTAAAAAATCACAAAAGAGTTTCCGTACATATTGTTTGGTTGAATTAAAATTATTATGTGTGATGAATCTGAAGAGTTTGAAGAAACTAGTTTACTGAAATTATTATGTTTGCATGTTTATGACTGTTAATAGACATTTCTTGTGATGTTTCATGTTTTTGATTAGTGATTTCATTAATATTTATGTTTGCCACTTTGTTAGCAAGAGTTTGGTTTGGTATATAGCAATTGGGATGCATATAGGCAGGGGGTTGTAGCTATGGAGTAATTGTAAAAATATTTAGGGGGTTGTAGCTGCGTTTAAAACGTGGCTATAGACAAATTCAAAAAATAGTTAGGGGGTTATAGCCGCGTTTTAAACGTGGCTATAGGCAAATTCAAAAAATAGTTAGGGGGTTATAGCCGCGTTTTAAACGTGGCTATAGGTAACGTGGTTATAGCCGCGTTTTATAAGAAACATGGCTATAGTTGTGGCATATAGTTATGGCCACACTTTTTCAAACGTTACCTCTTATAAAATGGCTATTTTATTAAATCTAATATTATAAAGAGTGTTGGTACCAAAAACCGCTTTAAAGCATTCACATGAAGAAAACAACTCGTCTTTTTGAACGTAATAAACTACATGTTTACGGAATTTGTTTTATGGTTATATTGCATGTTATGTTCCAAATTCCATTTGCTATGTTTGGTTGTCGCTTCATACCGACATAAATTTTCACTATTATAATGAGACTGTTGAATATGATGTAGGCAAAAGAAAACGGCCAAGCAGTGGAGCGTGCAGATGTTTTCATAAAAGCATACTGCATGAAAGATGGGACTCCTATTAGTAATGAAGTGCGAGACAAGATTGTAAGCCTATATCATAACCTATTTATTTTCTAATTTGTGCGTGAAATGTTTATAGCAAATAATATGTTATTTGGTTCTTATATGAAAACAGGATAAAATGAAAGAAATTTTAAACAACGGGGGCAAGCTAGTAGGAGACCATCGCGATGGAATTCTCTGGGCAAAAGATGATGCGTTCGCTCAAGTGATGGGCAAAGAACGTTCTGGACGTGTCCGTGGGGTCGGTTTTGGACCAACCCCATCAGGAAGAAGTGGGTCCAACCTTCCATGTGTGCCTGCGCCGTCGTCCACTGAAACGGTCCAACGAATGATTGCATTGGAAAATTCGATGAGGGACCAACTTGCTGACTCAGAGCAAAGGCATCAGCAGCAACTGGCCGAAGCACTGGCTGAAGCAAAGCGGGAGTCAGATGCACGGCATGAGCAGCAACTAGCCGAAGCACTGGCCGAAGCAAAGCGGGAGTCAGATGCACGGCATGAGCAGCAACTGGCCGAAGCAATGCGCGAATCAGAAAGACGGCATCAGCAGCAGCTGGACGAAACAAAGCGGGAAATGGCCGATGCAAAGCAGAGAATGGATGAAATGGTAGCCTTCTTACAAAAGAATGTCATCTCAAGTTTAAGCGGTTATTCAGGTAATACAAACTTTGCGTTTAATTTAATAAAACTTGCGTGTTTATTGCAATATTATGTGCTACTAATATTGCATATATAATATTTTCAGGTAATAGCGCTACATCATAGTGAGGACTCTTCGTGGACTCTCCATGTATAATTGTTTGGATATTCGGAATATTGTAACTTTGTGGATATTGAAAATATTGTAAACATGATTGTAATATTGTGTCAAATGGACTATACACTCTTCGTGGACTCTTCATGTATATAGTTGTTTGGATATTTCTTTAGAGAAAATTAATGCTTGAGAAAATTCTTACTTGATATTTTGTTGGAATTCTGGGTTGTTATTAGAGATATTTTGTATGTTTGACAGGTTTGTAAAAATCTGCCCAGAAAAAGGAAATTAGAAGGAAAAAAAAAAAAAAAAAATACTATAGCCACGTTTTTAAAACGTTAAAAACGTGGCTATAGACCAATTCATAAATAAGAATTCGGGGGGCTTAGGCCGCACTTAAAACGCGGCCTAAGGTTGTAATTTTGTGCCGCGTTTTAAACGTAGCCCAAGGCTGAACCTTAGGCCGCGTTTAAAAAGTGCGGCCTAAGACCTGAACCTTAGGCCGCGGTTAAAACGCGGCTTAAACGAGTGTAACAGGCCATCACAATGGGAGGTATGGCCGCACTTTTTAAACGCGGCCTAAGGTTCAACCTTGGGCTGCGTTTAAAACGTGGCCTAAGGTTCAACCTTGGGCTGCGTTTAAAACGCGGCTTAAGGTAAAGGCTTAGGCCGCGTTTAAAACGCGGCCTAAGCCCGTACCCTTAGGCCGCGTTTGAAACGGGGCTATAGGACCCGGGCTTGGGCCGCGGTTAAAAAGTGCGGCCATAGGACCATCAGTCCTATAGTCACGGGTTTTAGGCCACATTAGAAACCGTGGCCTAAAAAAACGTGGCTATAGGCTATAGCCACGTTTTTATGCGATATAGCCGCGTTTTAAAAACGCGGCCAGAGGCCCTTTTTTTTGTAGTGATCAACTGGACATATATATACGGATTGGTTTCTCAAATAGGATAAAAAATGAGAAAGAGAGCAAGGGGGGTGGACGGCTTCTCTTTTAGAAATCCTTAGCCGTGAGATGCAAAAGCACAAATAAATTCTTAGGTTGGCTAGGGCTTACACTTTACACATTGCAACTAGGTATAAATATAATAGTTTCATTTACCAAAATACCCCATCTTAACTTATAGTTTCAAAAGCTAATAAAAAATTGATCCCTCATAATTCAAAAAAAAAAAAAAAAACATATTTATAAGATAAGAATAGCTAGATATTAAAATTTCTAGGTATTACAGTTATAAAAAGGCAATCAGGTTTCTGCCCTTCAATCACAATCCTTGACTCTTGCCTTTCATTGAGTTCGATGGAGACCACCACCTAAAGACACACTCAAGGTAAATTTCGACGGAGCAACCTTCAAGGATATCGAAAAAGTGGGTCTAGGTATTGTAATCTGAAACACACAGGGACAAGTGATAGCTTCCCTCTCTAACTTGATTCCACTACCGTTTTCCTCGGATATTGTTGAAGCCTTGGCAACGGCTAGAGCTATTTCCTTTGCTCTTGAACTTGGCTTGTCATCTTTTATCCTCAAAAGTGACTCTGAGATTGTGATTAAGACCTTCATAAGTGACGATGATTCCTTCTCCCCTTTTGGTCATATCCTTGCCGTGACCAAAGCCACCATAGAAACCAGCTACTGCATTTCTTTTTCTCATGTTCGTAGGCTTAGTAATTTTATTGCTCATAACCTAGCTAAATATGCTAGACATGTTAGAGGTTTTTTGGTGTGGATGGAGGATGTTCCTCCACACCTCCAATATGTACTTTTCAGCCAATCTCGGCTAATTTTCCTTAATGAAATTCATGATGTTTTTACTCCCAAAAAAAAAAAAAAAAAAAAAGGCAATCACAAATTTGAACCATAAATTTTCTAATAAAGAATGCAATGCAATGTTATAGAGCTACACTCTCGACTAGTGATTTTTCACTTGATGAACTCAACATGTATATAATTCTTTAATAATTCGATACTTACAACAATGGAGAAGAGGAGGATTTAAATTATGAATATTTCTGTTGGAAATACTAAGAGATGTCAATTAAGGTACAAAACTCTTAACCTTTAGTACCTTATGAAACCATAATTTTCTTTCTTTTAGTACAAAACCAAAACTCTTGTCAATGAGAAATTACTAAATTACAGTCGTTTCTCACATAATTAAACCCAGATTATCTCCATCGAAGAATCAAATAATGTCATTAAACATCACCATGTATCCTTAGTACGATGGTCACTTAACAAATATAACTGCTTGTGGGGTGTGGGAGGGGTTCAAGTCTCTAGGAAGGAGTTTCACACACATATATACACTTAGATTTTTTTTGTATAAAAAAAAAAATAACAATGTCATTAAACCATAAATTTTTTATTTAATGGGATAAACCATAAGATTGTTGATAGTGTAGTAGAACAAAAATTGAGGAATTGTGCTTATCAAGGAGTGTGCCCAAATAACAAGGGTGTTAACGTTCAACCATGGCATGATTGATTATGGTTTATCTTTTCTTAATTCACAAATAATCGTGAATCCCTATGGCAACCAAATCTTGATAACATTAAGAGGTTGTTTGGTTTTTGTGTTTCCATCGTCTATAACTCTGTTTTCATCACCTATAACTCAAAATATGTGGGTCCCATGGTTAAGAAGTCTATTTGGTTTTTGTTTCCAGTTTTTGTTTCCATCACTCAATTCTCTGATTTTTTAGTGATGAGTTATGGAAACTGAAAACATATTTTAGGTGTTTTTAGTTTCCAAAACACATTTTTGAGTGATGAGAAGCTGAGGGAAGTGTGCCAAACGGTGGGTATAGGAAATTGGGGTATTTTAAGTGATGAGTGATGAGTGATAAGTGATGAAAATTGAGTGAGGAGTGATAAGTGATGAAAAAAAAAAAAAAAACAAACAGCCCTAATTGTTGCGCTCTTGTTTGCCACATTTTGCACATATGGACACGTACATGGTATTATTGGACTTTTTCCCCCATTGGAGGCCAAAGGAAGTAAAGATCTACCCGACAACAATTATTAGACCATGTCAAATTAATGAGAAAATCAATACAATTGTTTTATTCCTATCTCCTGAATTTTTAGCTCCCTTTAAAAAAATATATGAATATAAATTATTAGATATCACATATCATTTCATTTGAATGGATTACAATTTTTTTTGTTTTCTTTTTTAAATAGATAAATAGTGGGAGTCGGGAGGTAAGATTTGGGTAATACTATGGCCACAAACTATTTTACAACATTTTTACAAAATATTGATGTGACCAACTTCTTATTGGTTTTCATCTAGGCCTACTATTAACACTACTTTTTTATTTACCAATAATCACTCATCGCATCAGCAATTTGTAAATAGTTTTTTATAAAAAAGTTTGGATCTCTAACATTACTTGGTAAGATTTTGTTTTGTCATGTTTTAAATTATAATAGTTATAAACTTACCATAGATATTTGTTTTGGTGTTTTCTTTGGAGGAATCTACCTTATCCCCAGTCCTGATATCTAGATTCCTCATAATGTGACGCATGATAATCTGAATGTCAAAGAATATAACTATTCTTGTACTTGGTTTGATTAGAAATATAATAAAATTTTTAGGAATATGACATTCTTATGTTAGGTTTATTCAATAAGAATTTTATAAGAATTATTTATTTATTTCAAAAATATTGTTAGAGTGTATACACAATATCAAGTCATTTTTTTAATCTTCTTTCAAATAAACAATAAGAAAATATAAACTATAAATCATGGCAAATTCACTAAAATTAAATTATAACATTCTTCAATGACATGTATAATACAAAAAAAAAAAAATTTAAATTCTTGTTCTTATTGGCAATCATGACATCATACATACATACATACATACATACATATATATATATTCTAATTTTTAATCACAATTTTTTTAAAAAGATAATTTTTTATTTATTTATTTTACTTCTAATAGTTAAACGGTAGGGAGGAATGGGTAAAATTATTAATTTGTAAAAAAAATGTAACTTTTTCCAGGCATGGGAATATGGATACCCACTTGTTTTCAAGTGAATCCACATTCCTACAAAATTGGGGTTGAGTGAGAATCCATATGCCCTCACTTCTCATGCATCTAATTCCCTTGTGCAATTTACAACCAAACATGGGAATGTTAGGTGATGATGCCAAAAATGGTTGTCAGTCGATGACCTCGTCAGAGCTTATGATGAGGTAACGATCCCTTCAAAGATGAGAGAGAAAGAAAATGGAGTGGTGTTAGCCAACTATTCTCTGATGATAAAGTCAGTAAAGTTTTTAATATCTCTCAGAGAATAAGAATGTAATTCAATGTGTTTAGAATTGTGTACCTTGTTTCTGGTGTTTTCTAGCTTATTTAAAGCCTTCATATAGTTGTTAGGAGCCTCATTATGAGTGTAACTGTCGATGACCTCTTAATGGCTCTTTTGGTTGTTTGAGTAACATCTGTCTAAGCTTAAATGGAGGTTTGATTAGCTCATGATTGGCCTTTCTGACCGTTGGAGCTCATCGGTTACAAAACTATTGATGGTTGCACCATTAATGCTATATGGATGTCTTCATGTATATGATGACCTTGTGGATTTTATGCTCATCATATAAGGACGAGCCTGTGGATTAAAGGTTTGTTAGCTATATGATGAACCTATGATTTTGGTACTCCTTAGTTGCCCCCTTATTCATTCGTCGCATCTTTGGATGATGATAGGAATAATGACGATTTGTATTTCGTATGACGAGTATTCTTTGATGTCATTCATGTGGCATTAAATGCATTTCAAATCATATGTTAGGTCTCGGTTTTCCCGCGCTGATTTCACTTTTCTCTTAAAAAACCATCTGTCTTCCTTTTCGTTTTTACTTTGTTCAGGCTTCTGAGTTTATACTTCTTTGGTGAGTCTTCTTTCTTACCCATCCTTGATTCATGGTTGATTATATCGCCATTAGGTTAGAATCACCCTCTGTATCCTTTTTCTTTGCTAGGTTAGGGGTTTCCTTGAGTACTCAGGTGGTTAGCGTCCCTAGGTAGGTTTGTTTGTGGTTCAAGATTGTGCCCTTAGGCCAGTACTACTTGAGCTTTACCTTTTGCTTCGCCATTTTCTGATTCGGCACCACTTGGTGAGTGAAATGATTGAGGAGAGGTTTGTAGGTGATGAAGTGAGGTCGAGTGAATTAGACATGAGTATGTTGTCTAGTGATGACCTTGTGGGTATAAAAGAGGACATGGTGACATCTAAACCCTCTACCTCTTCTTCGTCTAAACCTTTCCAGGCTCTGATCAAGGAGTGCGTTTTGGAGGAGAAACACTTGAAAAATCTTAGAAAATGCTTCCAATTCCCTACTGAGACGAAGATGTGTCTTCCTTGTCCAGGCAAAAAGGCTTGTGCCTTTGCCCATGGTCATGTGTGCTTCTATGAGGCCGATTTTCTTTGTGGTCTTTATTTTCCCATCCATCCCTTTATTCATGAGCTACTTGACCACCTTAAGATTGCTTATGGTCAGCTTGTTCCAAATGCGTGGCGGATGGTCGTAGTGTTATGTCGATCTGGATGTCTGTCCATGAGGGGAGCATGATTAGTCTGAATGAGTTTCTGTACCTTTATTACCTAAGGCCTTTAACCCACTATGGGTATTTTGAATTTTATCCCTTGGATAGGAATTCTAGGGTAGTCCATGGTCTCCCTTCTTCTTTTCGCTAGTAGAAGTCTAAGTACTTCTTCGTCTATGGAAAGGAATGGGAAACTGCTTTTGACAAAGTTTGGGTGAAGTGCCCTCATTGTAGTGTACGTGGGAGGTTTTCACACTAGGTGTGTTTTTCTTTCTTTTGATTTTCTTCGTCATCTGAGATTTTGCTCGTCATAACCTTCTTCTTTTTGTAGTGAAAGCTCGCCCAAGCTTGAAAAGGCAACATCTGGAATGGGTTTGAGCAGCTTTGGACTTCTCTCTTGGTACCAAGGATTTTAACGAGCTTGTGGATCCTTGGTTTTTATATGACTATTGCCTGGGACCTAAACCTTCAGCCTATGTCCAAAGGTTGCTTCTTAGGGCAGAGAGGAGTAAGTTTTTGGCTTTCATAATTTATCCTCGTTGTTCTCTTTTCTTCATTATCCCTTTGTGACCTGCTTATTCTATTTTATAGGCATGGCCACTCGCTTTAGTCATGATAGGTATGCTCGTGCTAAGGAGAAGAAGAATCAACCTTTGTCAGAGATTTCCACGTCACTTGCCAAGAGGCAGAAGACTGAAAGTAGCATTGGGATCGTCCTTTCTACCCCCGTCCATACTTTTTCGGTCCCTTCTTTGGTTGTATAAATTGAAGAGTTGCCTTCTCCACCTCGGACTCACAAAGGAGAAGAAGAGTGAGAATATGTGGACAGATCTGACAACCGCACTTGGACGAGCTTATAACGCCTTTTCTGAAATGAGCTTAAGGCTTTGTCTTTTGTTCCTTCTCACGAGCTTGTTAACCATCATATCCACAAGCTTGTGCGGGTGAGTTTTTCTTAAATAATTTAATATGTACGTATCCGTTTGTTTTTACTTATATTTGTTTTCCTCAGGTCCTTGGGGAGTCATTGCGCCTGATGACTGATTACCTTGTTATGGAGGAGAAGGTTGCGATGCCCAACTCTATGGTAGTCGAGGGTTTAAGGCTGAGGAATGACCTAGTTGAAGTTATGAATTAGGCAAGTGAGGCCAAAGCCAATCTAAAAGACGTTTACTACAAGAAAAAGGGCTATTGCAACGTGCCAAAAGCGCCGCTAAAGCCCAAAAAGTGCCACTAAAGGCATATTTGACCT
This sequence comes from Quercus robur, assembly GCF_932294415.1. Taxonomy (NCBI): domain Eukaryota; kingdom Viridiplantae; phylum Streptophyta; class Magnoliopsida; order Fagales; family Fagaceae; genus Quercus; species Quercus robur. Next base: position 39,325,406 of record NC_065538.1, on the reverse strand, counting down.
TTAGCTGTAGGTGCTATTGCAGCAATTCTTCCTATTACTGTTGCGGTGCCATAATAGATCTATTGTGGCGGTAACATAAAGCGCCGCTATAGATGCACCTTTTAGTGGCGGTTTTGGTTTATTGCGGTGGGCAGAAAACTACCGCCATATGAGGTTAGAATTCGGGTCAATTGACCTTTAGTGGCGGGTTATGTGTGCCACTATAGGTGTCCACCTTTAGCGGTGGGCATACGGTGCCGCTGTAGATCATTAATTAAAACGGACTAATTGCATTTCTAGCGGCGGGTGAGATGCACCACTATATGTGACAACCTTTAGTGGCGGGCGATAAGCGCTGCTATAGGGTTTCATGTAAAACAGAATATAAGCACCTTTTAGCAATGGATATGACTGCCGCTATATGTGTGAAGCTTTAGTGGCGGGCTATAAACGCTGCTATAGGGCTTCATTTAAAACATAATTTTAGACCTTTAACGGCGCTTTTTGCCTGCTGCTATAGGTTAAATTGTTTTTTTCCCTTAGGATTTTCTAGTCCTTCCAATAAAAAAGAGTGATACGAGTGTTAAGTACAAGAAATTACTTAATCTTACTCATCACAAAAAAGAGCCACAAAGCTCACTTGCTTAGTTGTGCATAGAGATGTTCATCTAAGCTACAAAAGATACAAAGTTTAGAAAATTTTGTTTCAATGGCCATCCAAAGTACACAAGTACCAATGTACACAAACACACACTGTTTTTGTATTTTTCTGATTTTTCATTTTTATTTTTATTTTGAGAACAAAACAAAATAAAAACTAAATAACCAAACAAAAACAGACAAACAACATGAAAGTATGAAAGAAAGATGCATATGCATGAAGGCATGATAGAAGGGTGCAAATGCATGAAAGCATAATTCTAAAAATAGATAAAAAATCAAGCAAAAAGAGTCCTACTTTAGATAGAAAGAATTGAAGTAGAGGACAAACAGAAAAGACAATTAAGTCTTAGGCTCCTTTCTTACCAACACAGCACGAGTCTTTGCCCGTGAAGATAAAAAGGCACGTGTCCTAGTATGTCTACTAAAGGACATAGAAGAATTAAAATTTTCCTAAAATTGAGTTAAAAAGCTCAAAGATTTTAATAACTCTCTAAACAAAGGAGTAGGTCCTTGAGAAGAAACCTGTGACTGTTTGGACAATTGCTTATGAGGATACAACTTAAAGCAATTAGGACGAATGTGTCCAGAAACACCACAATGGTGACAACCATGAGGTTTAGCAAAGGATTTAGAATTAGTCAAATCAGTTTTGAATTTCATACCTTTATTACCTTTCTCAGATTGTGGCACAAATACAGTCATTGATTCATAAGCCGTGGAAGAGGAAGGGCCAGAGGAAACAACCTATCCTAAGCCAGTCTTATCAGAACTAGGCTTTTGAGCACTCAATACCTCATCAAGCTTTGCACTAGACATCCTTTCTATTTGAGTCCTAGCTTGACTAAGCTCTACCTCAAGATTCTTGACCTTCTCTTCTAATGAGGCGTTCTTCACAACAAGAGTCTCAACTAACCTTGTAGTCTCATCTATTTTGACTAACAGATCAGCTTTTTCAGTTTTTCTCTCATTAAGCTCTTTTCTACAAAGATGAGAAGTCTTTTTAAATTTTATAAATTCAGTGCATTGCTTATCATAGGCTTCCTAAAGGGTCATCTTCTTGGGTTTATCATCAGAAGAGTCCTCACTGTCACCAGCACTCTCCACAATCACCTTATCGGTTGAGGCAGCAAAGGCCATAACATGACTACATTCATCCACATACTCATCAGAAGAGTCATTCTCAATATCACTCCAAGTAGCAACCAACCCTTTATCTTTTGACTCCTTGGTCTTTTCCTTCATAAGGTAGTTTGGGCACTCTATCCTCATATGACCAAAACCTTTGCACTTATGGCACTAGATGAGGGGTTTCTCACTCTTGCCCTTCCTAGAGGATTTGGATTTCCTAGGAGGTTTGCCCTTATCCTTTTACTTGAATTGAAGAAGCTTGATAATCTCATCAGTTATGAAGGTTAGATCCTCATCCTCATCCTCATCATCATCTTCATATTCATCACTTTCATATTCATCTTTAGAGTCCTCAATCTCTTCCTTTATACCCTTAAGAGCCAAGTTTTTACTCTTTCCACCTTTTCCCATTAAACCTAATCCCATCTCATAGGTTTGAAGGTTCCCTACAAGCTCAGTCAAAGGAAGTTGATCAATATCCTTTACTTCTTCAATGGCAGTGATCTTGGCATGGAATCTTTTAGGTAAAGACCTAAGAATTTTCCTAACAATTTTGGATTCCGCAATAGATTCTCCAAGATTGAAGGCAGAATTCACAATATCCATGAGTTTAGCATAGAACTCATCAAAGGTCTCATGACCATCCTTATTTCTTCAAAACTACTTGTGAGTCTTTGAAGTTTCATAGTCTTTACTGCGTTGGTACCTTTATAGGTGGTCTCAAGAATAGTCCATGCTTCCTTGGCAACTTCCGTGGATGATATTTTCTTGAATTCCTCATTGGTCACCCCACAAAACAAGGCATTCAAGGCCCTACTGTCGAAATTTGCCGCTATGATTGTTGCATCATCCCAATCCACCGGCACTTCCTTTAGCTTAATCCAGCTAACTTTAACAGCTTGCAATACCTGTTCACCTAGAGTCTGCAAAAAAACTTTCATACGAACTTTTCAGTATGCATAATTAGTTCTATCAAATAAAGGAGGAATCAAAAGAGATTGTCCATGATCCATGACAACAGGGGTCAAGGATCACACTTAGAAAATTAATCCAATCAGAGTGAACCCGCTCTGATACCACTTGTTGGGAAATTTAGACCTCGGTTGATATAATTAACAAGTTTTAAACCCAAGTTGTTAATTAGATTTATTATGAAGAAACCTTACTAAAATAAACAAACTTCAATATCATGTCAATATCATGCACAGCGGAAAAGTAAATAAGAAAAGATATGATGACCCAGGAAAACCAATGAAACAAACTAGTTTCATTGTAAAAAACCTGGGGGAAACCTTCCCGAAAAGCAATTCACTATAGTAAAGAGAAGTTTCAGATCTAGTACAAAACCTTTGTCCCTAGACTCTACAATCCCCGTAGATGAACTTACAGCAAAAACCTTCTACTGCTTCAGAATCTCTAAACTCTTCAATATATGAATGCTACCCTTTTTGCACAAATCCCAGTACGTGACTAACCAATGATGCACGGCTGCCAGTACGTGACTAACATACCAACTTGAAGAAGATCGTTGGCTGCAAAGTTCTTCACTTCATGAACAATGAAGATCAAGAAGCACTTGGTTATGAAACCCTAAGGCGCAAAGACACAGTAGCTTCTTTCAAAGAGAATAAGGCATTGGTCACCTTTTAAATATGTTCTCCTTGTATTCTCTTATGTGACAACCTCTAAAATAAGCCTTATATATGTCTAGGGTTATGAGAAAAGAAACTCTACACAAATACATAATCATGGGCTGAAAATCAGATTTGAAAATTTGAATTCCCGTAACCTCGATAAATACCTTGATAGATAGTATCTGTCGAGCCTCATCAAACCTCGATAGATACCTTGATAGATAGTATCTGTTGAGCCTTATCAAACCTCAATAGATAGCTATCTATCGAGCGGCTGTCGAGCTATCTGTCCGCAGGTGTCGAGCTATCTGTCCAACTTTAGTGAACAGCTTTTCTTCACTTGTTTCTTGGTCCAACCTTCATGGCTTTAATACTAGACTTGAACAACATGTTTCTTGAAGTATTAAACACATCCTAGATCTACCCAAATACAAGTAAAGTGCATTTTGTCAAAAGATTAGCCAATTACACAAAATATGTCCTTAACAGTATCATCATCATCATCATTTATTGGAAAAACTGGTTTTGTATCTCATTTAAAACTCACAGCAGAAGCAACAGAAGGATCTACTTCATTCATGAGAGATAACATGTAACCTTGAATTTTAGAACGAAGAAGAGAAAACATACCTTGGTGTCGTAAAATTCAAATACAAGACTTGAGAATACCTTCAATCTCCATCCCAATTCCACATGGTGGTTCTTACGTACGTTAATTTTCCTTTGGAAAAGTGTATTCCAAAATCTTGTAGAGAAAACCTGTTTTCTCTTCTTTTAATCATACGTACGTTTTAATTACCTTGACAGTTATTTTATTTAATAACTCTTATTAAATAAAAACTGATTACCTAATTGGGTAAGCCTTTTTGGACCAGCCCAATTGGGCATAAGTGTGTGGCTTAGGATGAAACCAAAGGGACAAATAAGGTTTTAGCTCTAATGGGCTTCGGACTTATCTGTCAACTCTTGACAAGCCCAAAGTTACCATTAATTATATAACAGGTACCACTATGGAAATATAATTGCACTCTAGACCTTATTAATAAATTATTTCCCAAGACTCTAATATGATATCATTTGACCCCTTCATGAAATATCCATAGTGAACAAAGTCATAATGAATCATCACTTTGTAAGCAACTATTTTATTCCTTGAGTACTTGGTTTAATATTTTAGTTACTCATATTTTTGAAATCTAATTTCAATAAATATAAACTTTGGTAACTCTTTACTAAAATGGCCATCCCTGAATAACCAGTTCTCATTAAACTTATCTCAAAGGGATATTTCGTGTCTCTATAGAAAGAGATTATGGATTCTATCTTGAAAATATGTGTTCTCTCAACATTACTTGTAGTTACCTAACATACTGAGGTTTTGACCGTTAAACTAGATCTCACTTCTTATATATCAAAGTAACCTACATTTTATGATCAACTTTACTATCCTCTCAAGATTGAGAGTCTATGAAATTAGAAGTCGTGAGATTAATTATTCAGGTGACAGTTGTTAATTGAATAATTAATCTCACAGTGGTTCAGTTCAATATGCCTTACACACTTAAGACATATCAACACATCAACTAGAAGTCTCTACTTTCATGATCAAGACAAACCATTTTAGTTGATGCGTTATAGTCTTTACAAATGAAACGTCCAATTTCATCATCGACTACGAACTATATTTTGAGTTTACAAGGAATTTGTGATTTATATATTCTGTAACTAAATCATATAAATCACATACAATGCATCTTAAGGACTTTGATAATGTCCAATTAATTCATTTACAAATTGTCTCATATAATTAAACAATTTAATTATTTATAACATGCCAATAAATTGGATTTTAGGACACAAACCCTAACAATCTCCCACTTTCCCTCAAAGATAATTTTGCATATATTTGACACTTATTTCCTGATAGGCCAAGAAAGTATTGACCCCTTGTGATAGATTAACCAATTAATTAGCTAAGTTGATTAATTAATCAGATTAACATACAATATGCGTGGCAACACAAACAAATCACCAATTAAACTAAATGCAGCGGAAATTAAATCGACGTAGTGATTTGTTTATGAATGGGGAAAACCTACACGGCAAAATCCCCGTCGGGTATTTTTAAGGTCACCACTCCCGAGAATCCATTATTACTAAAACAAGTGGTTACAAGTAAAAGAATCCCAATATCTTATACCAACCTACAGTTGAACCCTTACCCTTGTTTTGTAGTGACAAACTCTCATTTCAATGAACGACTCTCAGTACGTGACTAACCAATAGATACGCGGATCCTAGTACGCGACTTAATCACTAACTTGAGAAGAATGTTGGATGCAAAATTCTTCAGTTCATCACACGATGAAGAACAAGAAGCTCTTTGGTCACAAAACCCTATAGTGTACAAACACAGTAGTTTCTTTAAGAGAAAGATGAATTAGGGCAAACTCTGTCTTTGGTCACAATTTGTATGAACAAGACTTTGATTCATACTTGTGCAACTTATGTACCCTTTTATGGCCCTTAAAGTAATCCTTATATATGTTTAGGGTTGTGAGAAAAGAAAACCCAAACATATACTCACGAATTGGATGAAAATTAACTCTGAAAAATTGAGTTTCATAAACCTTGATAGATAGCCATCTATCGAGCTAGCTGTCGAGCCATGGGCTTCAACAGCTTTTAAACCTCGATAGATGCTAGCTGTCGAGCTTTAAAATCCAACACTTCTTCACTTAATTCTTGGACAGACTTGCATGGCTTAAATACTTGAACTTGAAATCTCGTTCCTTGAAGTATTAAACGCATCCTAGATCTACCTAATTACAAGTAAAGTGCGTTTTGTCAAAGGATTAGCCAATTACATAAAATAGTGACATATGTTCCTAATATTGAATCACATATGTCCTAACAATCTCCCCCTTTGGTAATCCGTGACAAAACCACAACAAACAAAAAAAGAGCACGAGGCTCTGTGATAGTGTTATAGTGTGACAAAGGATAAAGAATAAATGTTATCACCATGTTAAGAAATCTCAGTCCTGTAGCAAAGGCCGAGCAAGGGGTGTTTTAATGCTCACCCTAAGAAGATAGTGTCTTACAGAATAGAGACGTGAGTTTGTCTTTGGATACTGTCCTCAGATGCTCAGAACCAGGGTAGTTAGGATGTGCTACCCTGGGAATGTGTAGTACCTCGGATACAATATCTGGAGTCACTACCGTGTGTACATCTCGAATGCGAGTGACAAAAAGGGGTATTGAATAATCAAATCTATGCATATTGAAGTAGAACTCCTGTATGATCACGGAAGGGCACATGACCGGGATGCCACACAGTGACTCCCAACCCCTACTATAGATGACAGTGGGTAGGTTAGTGTTAGAAAAATCTGACAGAACGACTTGGTGTTCCAAATGAATTCCTCGTTGTGAAAAGTTCTCCAAGAAGTCCGATTTGGCCTTCTCATCACGGAACCGTACCTGAGATGGAATGGGGTTAGAAGGAGAAGAAGAAGAAGATGTCCTGGAACGAAGAGGGTTACGGGATGGAATGGATTTACGTTTAGGTGCCAAGATGCAACTAATGTAAGTAAGAGAGAGGGAGAGGGAAAGAGAGACAATCAGAAAAGCACCAAACATATTTAATATCAAAAGATAAAAATAGTAAGGTACGTATGCATGAAAATGCGTGAACATGTGACATGCAAAATTTAAATGCATCATGGGCTCAGCCCAATCCAAACCTACCAACACACAACATAGCAACAAAGTAAACACACATCTAAGATACATGAAACATTGTTATAATGCATATGTGATGCAATGCATGAAGTTTTAAACTTATTGAAGCAACACCCATTCCAAAAATTTCACAAAAACTTCATTAATTTTGAAAAGCCCCAAAGTTTATCAAAAATCCCAAAAGTTAGGTCAGAAGATATGAAATGCATGAGAAAGAGGGAGAAATCAACATACCAGATGAAGAAAAATGATATTGAGACCAAAGATTTAGTGAGGAGGAAGTTTGGAGTGCTTGAGAGGTGTTTTGGGAGATGAAGAGGCTGAAAGGATTGAGAGAGATCGAGAGAAATGAATATGAAATCGCAAGGCTTCTTTATATAGAAAACTCATAAAGCTTGATCAATCAAGAGCTATCGAGCTTTAAAAAGGCATGTTTTAGTTATCGAGATAACTATCGAGGTGCTGTCCAGAGGTTTCCTTAGCAATGAAGTTTGATGGATCAAGGTAGCTATCGAGGAGACAGAAAGTTTCTCGATGGATCGAACTAGCTATTGAGAGCTATCGAGAATGTGATAAAAAGAAGCTGAGGGCTTATTTGTCGAGAGCTATCGAGATTGCTTAAAAAAAAATTTGAAAGAAGAGAAAAACATTGATATGAATGTAATTAAGCATGCTGCTCAACCAAAGATCCAAACAACATTTTTAGCTCTCAAACACATCTCTCAATCAAAAAAAATGTCAAGCACTTAGATCCAAAACACGCACACACACTAAACAAGTCTAACCAATTTTATATTTCAAAAACAAGTTAAGACAGTTTAGTGAGCATACATTTACACATGCATTCCTTGTGATGGTCAAATCACATTGTACCTGCACATGTATCAAAAGTAGCAAAGAATATTGCATATTGTGTATGAAAAACATCGTAAGATTGCATAAGTGTCTACATGTTATGATGATTTGAGATATGAGAAAATCACTTTAACTCACACATATGGAAAAATGAACCACACACATGGAACGAAGAGTGCCATAAAGCCCTTGAACTTGTCAAGGAATATCTCCTCCACCCACCTATCCTAGTGCCTTCACAACATGGAAAACCCTGACTCCTATACCTCTTTATAATGGGGATGCAGTTGGAAGTATGCTAGCATAAGAAGATGATGGGAAAAATGAGAGGGCCATATACTACTTGAGCAAGAGGTTCCATGATCACGAGACTAGGTACACTCCTATAGAAAAGTCATGCTTTGCACTTGTTTAGGCTATATAGAAATTGAGACATATCATTTTACCTTTTCAAATATGGGTGGTAGCAAGAATGGACCACTTAAAGCATCTCTTCGAGAAACCCACTTTAAGTGGAAGATTGTCAAGATGGTTGATCTTGTTGGCAAAATTCAATTTGAAATATATGGCTAGAAAAACCATCAAAGGGAGTGTTGTGTCAGATTTTTGTGCCAAGAATCCTATAAAGGGGGAAGATGGTAAAGAGACTTTCCAGATGAGGACATTTTGCATGTTGAGTTAGGAATATGGAAGATGTACTTTGATGGAGCTGTAAATCAATATGCGAATGGGATAGGAGTGCTCTTGATCACTCTCGAGGGATCCCACATACCTTTGGCAGTCAAGTTGAACTTTGAAGCTACAAATAACATGGCTGAATATAGAGCTTGTATTTCCAAAGTGGAAGCTCTTCGAGAACTAAGTGTAAACATAAACCATCAACCAAACAAACAAGGTTCTCTTACGAGCTCAAAGGATACATATATGTGGTGTCCATCTAAGGCTCATGCCTCAAACTTCTCCGGGTGGCTTGTGCCTCTTGCCTTCCATCTCTATCTCTACCTATTCTGGTGAGGCTCTTGCCTCGGGGTGACCTTGGTCTCTACCTCCATCTCTACCTTTTCTAGTGTGCTTGCATATTCAATTCCCTCAGGATATGTGCACAAATTCATGCTTGCATAGGGCTATGCCTGCATATTCAATTCCCGGAGGATATGTGCACAAGTTTTGTACTTTCTCTTTTGATTTGTATGGGATTTGTGCTTGCATATTCAATTCCCGAAGGATAGGTGCACAAGTTTTGTACTTTCTCTTCTGACTTGTATGGGATCGATGCTTGCATATTCAATTCCTAGAGGATATGTGCATAAGTTCTTGGTGTTCTAACTTATGGGGATGTCCTTGGTGAAAGATCCACTGGGGAAAACGATTTGCTGAGGAGTGTATTGGTGACCCGTGAGGGAGCCTTCTTGGTAATTTCGACCTACGAAGAAGTCTTTGGTGTGTGACCTACTAGGGAAAATAACTTTGCTGATGAGTGTGTTGGCAACCTATTGAGAAGCCCATTTAATGGTTTTTACCTATGAGGAAGTCTTTAATTGGGTGTAGTCCACTAGGGAAAATTTTCTTCTTTTCTATCATGACTCACTGGGGAAATTTGTGTTGATTTCACTCACGAGGGGGTTTTATCAACTCTATGGGGCCTTTTCTTTACAACTCTCGAAGGGGTTGCCTTTGTGCTTTGGACCCATGAGGGAGTCCTTCCATGATACTGTACTTTACTAGGGATCTAGTTAACAGTCTTAACACATGAGGGAGTTTTTTTTTTAGCAATTTTCGATCCACTGAGAGATGCTTTTGATGCTTCCACTAGGGGTTGTTTTGGGGCTCCTGGTGTCTTTCACCCAATTGAGGATATTTTGTCATTTTTGGAGGCATTTTTGAATTTTCTTTTGCACTTCCTACATTATGGGAATGCTCTGGGGATATTTGATTTTTTTTTTTTTTTTTTTTTTTTTTTTTTTTTTTTTTTTTTTTTTTTTTTTATAACTAAACTACACTTAGCTTAATGGGTAGGTCTAAACTAAGTGTAGTTTAGCCACCAAATGCATTCCCGCCTTTTCAAATCTTTCTAACATGTAAGGTTGAATTTATTCAACCATCTAATTGGCTTTATTCCATGCCAAATTTGCTTGTAATTCAACATTTAGTAACCCTGTATTTAGGTGGGTTTGTTGTAAGGGTAGTGAGTGAGTTAGAGTGAAGTTTGCTCAAGAGTGTGCAAGAAAACAGAGACTCGCGGCTGGGACTCGCGGGTGGACTCGCGGCTGCAAGCCACCAGAAGCTGCACACGTGCCAAGCATGCTGGAAGATGAACAGTCATGCTAGCTGGAGCACTACAGGACAAAACAGGACAACTGGCCATACGGTTAACTCGCGACTGGATCTCGCGACTTGGTCAAGCCGCGAGGTCAAGTCGCGAGTCACCCCTGTTTTGCCAAAACCTGACGTTTCACATTCCTCTCCCACTCCAGTATAAATACCCCTTTAACCCACGATTGAAAGAGAGCTTCTAGAGAGAATTTTGAGAGAGAAACCCTAAAGAAAAACCAGATTGCTTCACCCACAATCTATACCTTAGAGTCTCTTCAAATTCCCTTACTCTCTTCCTCTCCATTGTCAAATCCTTGAGAGGCATTATACCAAACCTGGTTCTCACCATTATCATCTCTGTGAGACAGTTGTTTGGAGTTCTGGGAAGCAGTTAGGAAGGAGCCAATCTTCATTGGTTGATGCTACGGTCTAGTAGCGGAATCCGGGAAGCTAGAAAAGAAAAAGGTTCGGCGCAACCTCGTTGGAGCAAGAAGCTTGGAGGGCTTAGGTGCACTGGGTAGATTAGGCTTGGAGGGTCTATTGCTGTCCTTGTATCCCAACTGTATTTTCTAGTGGATTGATTACCGCTTGGAGGGTGGCGGAGAGGTTTTTCGCCGAGGACTTCGGTTTCCTCTTCGATAACACATCGCGTGTTGTCTTTGTGTTTGCATCTTCCTTCCTCTCTATCTTTGCCTTTATTTTATTTGCTGTGGTTTTATTTTGTTATGGCTTAGATAGTTGTTTAACCAATTTCATATTATAGTATGTGTTAAGTTTCCGCACACTAGTTGTTTGACATATTGCTTGAGTTGGTTAAGTTGTTTTTGGGGGTCTAAACGTTCAAAAGTGTTTTGTACACGTTTTTGAACTTTCATAACAGATACCAACCATTTCTTTTCTTTTTCTTCTTATTTCTCTTCATCTTCCTCATCACTTCACATTCTCTCTAACTCTCCAACTTCCATCTTTTCTCTACAAATACTCTCTACCTCTCTCTGATTTCTTCATCTCTCTCATAATCATAATATGAAACTCTCTTTCTCTCTCAGACTCTTTCATCTCCAAGGCACCCAAGTCTAAGAAAAGCTCTTACGTGTTTTCTGACGATGTGTTCAACCTCACCCACTAGTACAGGGCTGTGAGGCTGAATGAGACTCTTCGTTAACTCATAGGCCACATAATCATCTTTTAGAGAGTGCAAGGACCAGATTGGTAAGTTTTTCAAGTTTTTCTCATTTTTGAGTTTTGCTTTGAAATTCCATTTTAATCTGTTTTTGGACATAAAAATGCTTGGGTTTTGCTGTGGGATGGGTCTAGATGAAAATCTGACACTTTAGGAAGGGTAGGAACATGCTTAGGATGAGTTTTGTTCAAAATGTAGCGGAAACTATTGAATTAAACTTTCTGTATGTGCTTATGCATAAGTAAGTATCGACTTACATACGTAGTTTGTATCCATGCATACGTATACATTACTCATGCATACGCAAGCTCCCTTCATGCATACACGTCTGTGTTCTTTAGTTTATATGGACACACGATCCAACCTGTTTATGCATATGGCTTCCTGCATATGTAGACGCAGGCCTATGTGTGCATGTTGATTCGAAAACCCTATTTTGACTGTTTTAACTCCTTTTCCACTTATTTTCTCATCCAATTGTCATTTTAATGCTCTATTTTCATTCTTTTGCAAGCCTTGCCCGCTTTCTCAAGTAGGGGTAGCACCAATTGTGTTGCTTCATGGTACTGGATTATGACCGAGGAGTCCAATGGCTACATACATTCTGCGGGCTTTAAGCCCATTATCTGCCTACTGCCAAAGACCTTTACCAGCGCCATTTTGGTGTAGTGCTTGGCTAAGAGGTGGTGGGACACTATCCACACCTTCCACATTGTTGATGGGAGATGACGGTGACTCCCTGTGACTTTCACCGGATGACCAGCCTTAGGTGCGATGGGACTATTATCAACCTGGGAGGTGCTTTAGGTGTGCAGTTAGGCATTGAGTTGCTCGGGAGGAGGTAATCCATGGAGAAGATCTGTTACTATGACATTGAGACAGATTATAGGCCCCTCCCGTAAGTGACTACCGACAATTGTGCCCGGATGGCTAGGGTCTTTTTGCTATATATCCTGGGGCATATCCCTTTGCCAATGGGGGGCAGACGGTGTCTCTAAGGTGGCTATCCTTATTTTGGGATTTCAAGGAGGCTTAGGAGGCCAACTGGGGCCAGACTTGTCTTGCCTACCTGTACTCATCTTTGGACACGCTCAGCAGAGGGACTTTACGTCAGTTGATGGGGCCTTCAAAGCTCCTTGAGGTTAGTTCTTTTGTTCCTTCTAGCATCTTACAATGCATGTGTTCCCCATTCTTGTAGTCATGCTTATTTATATATCATATAGGCTTAGAGAAATTTACTTCGAACTCCTGCCACTTGCATCTACACTTGTACCTTGTAAACTGCCATCTTGCGAACTGCATTCATATTTATATCTTGCAAGCTGTACTCATTCTCCTTACAAACTGTCATTTTACAAACTATCATCTTGCAAATTGTTATCGAGCAAACTGTTATCTTGCAAACTATTATCTTGCAAACTGTCATCTTGTGAATTGTCATCTTGCAAACTATCATCTTACAAATTGTGTTTTCACTTTTCAGTGCTAGGTCGTGAAGTATGGTCTTATTATTAATGGAGTGGAGGTGGATCTGAGGAGATTCTCCTTGGCCAGGACTCACTTTGACAAACTTTCTTTTGAGGAGGTAAGTTAATCATCCACTATCCTTTGTCACTTTCTCTTGCATGTTCCTAGGACTTTTCTTCTAACCCTATGCATGGTCACAAGTCATTTAGTTTGTGGATAGTTACTCCTACTATTGTAGGCCTAAATTTAGAGGCTGCTGCCATCATCACTTTCGAGATCACCCAGCCTTTCGAGGGTGCTGGTCTGAGTGTTATTTACTTAGCAGGTAGGATATATCGCTAGTTTGTGGGTGAGTACCAGCTATGGAGGGCCGGAATCCCCTATGCTGAGCATCTCACAGATGACATGGAGTATTACAAGTTTAGTGAGACTCGTCTCATACCCACCCTTATTCAAGAGGTATGCATCTTTTTCTCTCCATTTCCATTCATTCTTCTTTTCTTGTATTTCTGCACAGTGATATCCAAATATGATACTTATATCAGGCTAACCCTGCTACTAGTGGTCCCATTAACCCTCCCCATCTACCTTGGTCAGTCTATGCCTATGCTCCTGATAGCTTCGCTCGAGAGCGTGCAATGGGATGTAACACAAACTTTATAGGCTACCCTTTTCCTGAGGGTACATGAGTGGTGATTTTTTTTTTTCATTCTTGTCCTTTCTCCTATTTTCCTACATCTCCCAACACTTGTTCTAACACTTTCTTCTTTACAAATTCAGCTTACTGTATAGGAGCATGAGTAGTGTCTGGCTCGCTGGGAACCTCAAGCTGGAGGTGACTGAGTATTCCAAGCGAATTTATGGTCTTAGAGGATTTGCCTACCCGAGTGGTGGTGATAATGATGATGATGATGGTGATGGTGATGGTGGTGGTGTTGGCGGCTCTGAGACCACTCCTAGCTATCAGCCAAGGAAGAGGCGCCACAAGTGATGACCTTATAGCTTAGACACACAGACACAAACACAAACATATTTTCTTTTTCATTTCTTTTTCTTTTTTAGCATGTATTTCTACTGTCTAGATTTTATTTAGACATTGGGTTGTATTTAAGAACATCATCCTTTATTTTCTGCTTTTATTTAGGGACATGTACTTAATTTACAACTCATGGGGAGAATTGTATGCAACTTTATTTTCCTTGGTCCTTGATGCTTGAAATTTGAGTTTGATTATGCCTTGAGTAGTCCTTTAGGTCATGGGAGTCATGAAAGGAGCCTTGATGAAGGAATCTCACTCTAAATAGGAAAAGGAATTTGGCTCTACATTCCTCCGTGTGCACGTGTACACAGGCCTGGGTACGTAGGTGTTGACCATGCATATGCAGCCTTGACCATGCGTACGCATGCCGTTGGCTAAAAAACCCTAGCCGCCTTTTTAAAGTATAAAATAGCTGTTAGGGGCCTTCAAACCCTTAGAGAACATGTTCTAATCTCAAAAAACACCTCCCAGGGCTTTCCAATGGTAGAATGCACTCCTCTAGCAATTTTGACATGGATTGAGAAGCTTGGCCCTAGTTTCAAGTATGCTCTAATTCCTCTAGATCTCTCTTGTATCTTTTCCTACTATTTAATCAAAGTGGATGAACTTCTCCTTTGTGCTACTGCTAAATTTTTGATCCCAACCCATAATGTTTTCTAATTCAATGGTGTGGAGTTATGCTCCACTCTTGAAGAATTTAGTGCAATCATGGGCGAACCTAATGTTAACTCCCTTATTCTCCCTACTACTGATGAGGATTTTTCTGTCATAGCCCAGCGACTCTTGGGGATTTCTCTTGGCATGGCTCAAAGGTGGTGAATGCTTAACAAGTTGAACATCCACAAGGTTTTTACATACTTCTCTCGGTAGAATGTTCCCGTGGCCGGGGTACGATGCTCCCACTATCTCATTGCCTTCTTTCTATGCCTTCTTTCTATGCCTTCTTGCAAGGTATTTCTTAGTGCATGAAACACCTCGTGTAGATTAAAGGATGCTTTTAGTGATCTTCAACCTAGAAGAGGGAAGTCCTGTAGGCATGATCTTGGCTAAGACTTTTAATGTTTTGGATACTGTTCATAAAGGGGAAGCAACTTTCTTTGCAAGGAGTCCTTTCGTCCTTCAGGTATGATCCCTAAGTTCTGCCTAGGTTCTTAACCTAGCGGGATTCCTTTAATTTTTGCATGGCAAATTGCAGTTTTCAACCCATCAAGGCTCCTTATATCATTTTTACATTTATTATGTTTCTTTTATCTCCCATTTTTTCACATAACACTCATGCTTTTTTTTTCTCCCCTACCTTCCCTTCTTCTTTTCAAATATGACTATTTGAAAGGCTTCAATTGCTTCAACCTCCCTTTGTCTGTCCTAGTCAATATCTACCAAAGCATTATCATGACCGTAAGCTCAAAGACAGGGAGATGGATCCTAATGAGTTCACTGAGTTCCTGAGACATCTCTCCCCTTTAGGAAGTCAATGGGTGGTGGAATGGTGGCGTATAACTGGCGTAGTCAATCATGTCTTCAAGGACAACTATATTCCTTTGATTGGGTTTCGCTACTATTCTTATTACTCCCCAAGCCGCATTGCAAGGCAATTTGGTGACCACCAAGGAATTCCTAATGATGATGGCATCTTTCACATCTCAGTGTTCACTAAAAAGGTCTTGGGTAGGATCCGTGAGACTTTGTTGAAGAGGATAGTGGCTAAGGACATCCATTTTCCTCAGTTTCTTCATCCTACCTTGGGTTACAAGGCTTGGCTGACTGTTGACATGAGGTCAGTTCATATAGAAGAGAAAGATTACTAGAAGTCCAACAAAAGGAAGAGGATTGACTGACTACCATGATATGCCTCAAATTTTGATTTTCTGCACTTTATGATTCTCATGTATTTCCTTTCGATTTATCATCCTTCAATTTGAGAAATAAGAGAATTAACCATTTTACTATCTTTGCTTATTGTCTTTTTTTTTTCTTTTCCTTTTTTCTTTTCTTTTTTTCTGTGCCATGTAATTTTTGCCCATAATGTCCTTGTGGGAATTTTCATCATGCCTATGGTTTTTTCCTCTATCTTTTGCCTAGATTGCCATTTTGGGTTTTCAACCTAGCAAAGTTCTTTACCTTAACTTTTGCTTAGGCCGCACTTTCGGGTCCTGATTCTATCAGGCTTTTTTCTTTTTCTTTTTCTTTTTCCTTTCAAATGTTATACTTCCGGAGCCTATCCATGTTGATTGGGCAAAACATCTCTTCTCCATCCAAATCTATGGTTCTCGTAGCACCCTCTAACATGATCTTCTTAATAATGAAAGGCTTAGACCATCTTGGTTTCATCTTTCCTCTCAGATCAAAAGTCTCATCCCTAAGTACCTTTAGGACTATGTCTCCCTCCTTAATATTCCTAGGCTTCACCTATTTGTTAAATGCTTTAGCAATCTTCTTTTGATAACCTTGTGCATGGTATTATGCTCTAGCTTTTCCCCTTATCTATCAAAGCCAACTGTTCATATCTTTCTTTCACCTAATCCACCTCTAGGACTTTAATTTCTACCAACACCTTCAAAGATTGTATCTCTACTTTGATGGGAAGCACTGCTTCACTTCCATAGACCAAACAGTAGGGGGTTGCCCCAATTAATGCACGAATATAAGTTCTATAATCTCATAAGGCAAATGGAAGCTTTTTGGCCCAATCTTTTATGTCACTACCATCTTGGCTAGCATGTTTTTGATGTTCTTATTGGCTGCTTCTACGGCTCCGTTAGCTTGTGGTCGGTATGGTGAAGACTTGTGATGCTTAATTTTGTATAACTCTATGATCCTTCGAACTTCCCCCTTAAAGTGGGAGCCATTATCTGAGATGATTTCTTTTGGTACTCCAAATCAACAAATGATGTTATTTTCTATGAATCGAGCCACATGCTTGGCTTTCAGCACAGAGTAAGAGGCTGCCTTTACCCACTTAGTAAATAGTCAATTGCCACTAGGATGTACTTATGTCCATTTGAAGCCTTAGGGGCTATCCTTCCAATCACATTTATGCTCAAACTAGGTGGTACATGGAAAGGTCATGCTATATAGCTCACTAGGCAGTACATGGTTCAAGTTTGCATGTGTTTGGCAATCGTGGCAACTCTTCACAAAATCCAAACAATTAGTTTCCATCGTATTCCAATAGTACCCCATCTTAGAATTTTCTTTGCTAACATTCTCCCATTCATGTTAGGATCATAAACTCCTTAATGGACTTCTTCCATAATCCTCTCGGCTTCTTCCTTCTATAGAGCTGACCTCCACATAATATGTATTGTATTGTCATCATCCTAATAGCACAACATTCACTCTTATTGGCACTATCAGGATATGCCCCTAATTCTAGGAATTTCATGATGTCATAGTACCAAGGAACTCCTTCCTCTTCTATAGCCATGACTGAAGATTTTGTCTTCCCTTTGTCTACCAACTTATAACTATGTTCAATCTCTAAAGGTCGTGTCCATACTCCCTCGGGTATTTCAACCATGGAGACCAAGGTAGCCAAGGCATTTACAAATTGGTTCTGAGCTCTAAGGATGATAGTGTATTCAATCTTATCAAAGATTTTGGTTAAATCCTCCAAATACTGTTGATAAGGTTTCAAGTGCTCTTCCTTCACCTTCCATAATTTTTGTGCTTAGGCTATAACTAAAGTTAAATCTCCAAAGACTTCTGCCTCTTTTTCCCCTAACTCTCGAAGAGCTTCCATTCCGGTGATACAAGCCTCATATTCTGCCATGTTGTTGGTTGCCTCAAAGTTCAATTTCACTGTCGAAGGTACATGAGATCCACCAAAGGTGATCAAAAGTACTCCTATCCCATTCTTATATTGGTTCATGGCTCCATCAAAATACATCTTCCATGCCCCTAGTTCAATATCCAAAATATCCTCATCTGGGAAATCCTCTTTACTATTCTCTCCTTCAATGGGATTCTCGGCACAAAAATCTCACACTGCGCTTCCTTTGATAGTTTTTCTTGCCACATACTTCAAATCAAATCTTACCAATAGGATCAACCATCTCGACAACCTTCCACTTAAGGCAGGCTTCTCAAATAGATATTTTAATGGGTCCATTCTAGATATTATCCATACTTGAAAAGGTTCAACTTCTGTATGGCCCATACGAAAGCAAAGCATGACTTTTCTATGGGTGTATATCTAGTCTTATAATCATGGAATCTCTTTGGGCCCTCAATAGCTTGAAATTAGCAAATCCAAAATAGGAAAATAGCTAAAAAAACGTTCTAAATAATAAAAGCCTAAAATTAAGGTAGATCTGGTCCGAAATTAGAAGCTCTAGAATAGGAAAAATATCTATTAACTGATATAGAGCTGGAAAATCAATCAGCCATTAATCCATGCCATAAATCAAGCCTAATTAAGCCAAATCAGCCCTCAACAGCTTGAATTAAATTTATTACGCCTTCATCTTCCTTTGGGCCCAGCTTGGAATGTCCCGCGTTTGAATCAGCCCAAATCTCTTGAATCTGCCCATTAAGTGCTTCTTTGATCTTCTTGAATCTTGATTTAGTAATAGGCCCAACTGGAACATGCAATGGATCCTTGAATGCTTGTTGATTCTCATCAAAAGTTCTCTTTGATTCCATTGCAACCTTTAAAGAATCTTAAACCTTCCTTAGTTAGTTGAGTCTTGAAGTCGGGGAATACATCCACCCCTCTTCCTTCTTTTCCAAAACCCATACCAGGCATGTACCCCATGTTTTTCATCATTGCAATCACCTCATGGCTATAATATGGGAGCAAATTCGTAGTGTACCTTTCATCCTTCAATCCATAGTCAGCCATGTTCACAAGCTTAAAACTGCTCATTTGAAGCTCACTTCCTCCTTCTTTCAAGTCCACAAATGGAAGCTAGGATCTCACCATCACTTAACACCACAGTAATCCCTCTTTTCCATGGGATCTTTATTTTTTGGTATGAAGTGGTAGGGATAGCCCCAATTATATGAAGCCATGCACTTCCTAAAAGGAGGTGGTAGTTAGGAGTGATGTCCATCATGTGGAATTCCATAATTGTGTCCAATGGACCAATCTTGCAAGGAGCTTTGAAAGTTCCGATAACCTTCCTTTAAGTATTGTCATATGCCCTAACAATCAAAAAGGGGGGGGGGGGATGATTGTCTCCACATCTAGCCCAATGGTGAGAACAGTCCTAAACAGGCATACGTTTAATGCGGATCCATTATCAATAAGTACCATTAGAACCTTGGCACCCATGCACTCAATGGTGATTTGTAAAGGCTTAGCATCGGTGGTTCCTTTAGGAGGGAGTTTTTCATCAGAAATGGTGAGGGAAGGGTGAGATGGAGCCTCAACAACAATGAGAGCTAGCACTTCTTGTGGAGTAGTTTCGATGGGTACTTCCTTTCCATTCAGAGCATCAAAGAGAGCACTATGATTTTTGTGAGAAGCCACCAACAAGCCCCATATAGACACATGAGCTTAAGTTTTCTTTAATTGACTCAAGATCCTATCTTCTTCCTCTTTCTCTTCTTTCATCTTGGCTTCCATGGGCTTGGACCCTTCTCCCATGTTTCTACTAGGGTGGTCTTTCTCTAAGAAGGATGGCTCATAATGCCTCCCACTGCTAGTGATATTTGATACATTATCTTCTAGGAGCCTCTTTTTCAATTCAGTCACTCATTTGGGGAGTATGCCCCATACAGCCACCGCACTCTTCAACATCTCATCCTCTGCATCCCATATCTCTTACACTTCCACCATATTAACCTCTATAGTTTCTATCAACTTTGAACAATCCCACTCAATCTCATCTACTTGAACCCAATTCTAATATGAAGGAGAAACTTGGTGATAATTAGGCAAAGGGTTCTTCCTAATGTTAGGTTGTTGGAAAATCTGGTTTTGCATCTTATACAAAACACACAGCAGAAGCAACAAACATGGATCTACTTCATTCATGAGAGATAACATGTAACCTTGAATTCTAGAACAAAGAATAAAAAGCGTACCTTGATGCAATGAAATTCAAAACCAAGACTTGAGAATACCTTAAATCAACATCCCAATTCCACATGGTGCTCGAGAAGAGTGGTCTCTTAATCAGTCTTTATTTACATTGATTCTCAAAGAAAGTTCTTCTTCTTCTCCTTGTAGAGAAAAACTATTTTCTTTTCTTTTCATCATATGTACATTCTAAATACCTAGATGGTTACTTTATTTAATAACTCTTATTAAATAAAAACTGATTATCCAATTGGGTTAGCCTTTTGGGCCTACCCAATTGGGCTTAGTTTGAGACTTGAGATGGGACTAAAGGGAACAAATAAGACTCTAGCTCCAATGGGTCTTGGGCTTATCTGTCAATTCTTGACAAGTCAAAAGTTACCATTAATTATATTTAATACCACTATATAAATATAATTGCACCCTAGGCCTTATTAATAAATTATATCCCAAGACTTTAATGATATCATTTGACCTTTCCATGAAATATCCATAGTGAATAAAGTCATAACGAATTGTCACTTTGTAAACAACTATTTTATTCTTGAGTACTCAGTTTAATCTTTTAGTTATTCATATTTATTGAAATCCGATTTCAATAAATATAAACTTTAGTAACTCCTTACTAAAGTGGGCGCCTTGAATAACTAGTTCCCGTTAAACTTATTTCAAGGGGATATTTTGTGTCTCTATAAAAAGGGATTATGGATTCTATTTTGAGAATATGTGTTCCATCAACACTATGTGTAGTTACCAAACATACTGAGGTTTTGACCATTAATATTAGATCTCATTTCTGGTATATCAAAGTAACCTACATTTCATGATTGGGTTCATTATCCTCTCAGGATTGAGAGTCTTTGAAATTAAAAGTCATGAAATTAATCATTGAGGTGACAGTTGTTGATTGAATAATTAATCTCACAGCGGTCCAGTTCAATAAGTCTTAACACTTAAGACACATCAACTAGAAGTCTTGACTTCCATGATCAAGACAAACCATCTTAGTTGATGTGTTATAGTCTCCACAGATAAAACGCCTAATTTCATCACTGACTATGAATTATATTTTGAGTTTACAAGGAACTTGTGATTTATATCTTCTGTGACTAAATCACATAAATCACATATAATGCATCTCAAGAACTATGATAATGTCCCATTAGTTCATTTATAAAAAGTCTCATATAATTAAACAAATTAATTATTTATGATGTGCCAATAAATTGTGTTAGGACATATGTGTTTCACTTGTTAAGAACATATGTCATGATTTTATGTAATTGGCTAATCCTTTGACAAAATGCACTCTACTTGTATTTGGGTAGATCTAGGATGAGGTTTAATACTTCAAGAAACTGTGTTTCAAGATCAAGTGTTGAAGTCATCAAGTCTGTCCAAGAAACAAGTGAAGAAGTGCTGAATTTTTAAAACTCGATAGCTGCTCGACACCTCTCGACAGCAAGGCTATCTATCGAGCCTCTTAAGGTGTTTCTTATCGCAATCTCGACACCTTCTCGATAGCTGGTCGATCGATCGAGAAAGTTCCTGTCCCCTCGATAGCTTCTTGACACCTGGTGGATCGATCGAGCCTCATCTCTTGTGTCTAATATTTTAATTCTCGACATCTAGCTTGACACCTGCTCGACACCTTATCTGTCGAGCTTTACGAAATTCAATTTTTCAGATCTGATTTTCGACCCATGTTTATGTATTTGTGTAGGGTTTCTTTTCTCACAACCCTAGACCTATATAAGGCTTATTTTAGAGGCCGTCACATAAGAGAATATAAGGAGAATATATGCAAAAGGTGATCGATGCCTTATTCTCTCTGAAAGAAGCTACTGCCTCTTTTGCGCCTTAGGGTTTTGTAACCAAATGCTTCTTGATCTTCATTGTTGATGAAGTGGAGAACTTTGCAGCTAACATCTTCTTCTAGTTGGTGATTAAGTCGTGTACTGGGATCCGCGCAATTGGTTAGTCATGTACTGGGATTCATGCATCAAAAGGGTGGCATTCATATATTGAAGAGTTCAGAGGTTCTGAAATGGTAGAAGGTTTCTGCTGTAAGTTCATCTATGAGAATTGTAGAGTCTAGGGACAAAAGTTTTGTACTAGATCTGAAACTTCTCTTTACTATAGTGGATTGCTTTTCGAGAAGGTTTCCCCCCAGGTTTTTTACTGTGAAACTAGTTTGTTTCATTGGTTTTCCTGGGTCATCATATCTTGTCTTATTTATTTTTCCACTGCATGATTTTGACATGATATTGATGTTTGTTTGTTTTAACAAGTTTTATTCATAATTAATCTAATTAACAACTTGGGTTTAAAACTTGTTAATTCTATCAACCGAGGTCTAATTTTCCCAACAAGTGGTATCAGAATGGGTACACTCTGATTGGATTAATTTCCTAAGTGTGATCCTTGACCCCTATTGTCAGGGATTGTGGACAATCTCTTTTGATTCCTCCTTTATTTGATGGAATTAATTATACGTACTGGAAATTTCGTTTGAAATTTTTTTTACAAGCTCTAGGTGAACAGGTATGGCAAGCTATTGAAATTGGTTGGAATAAGCCAAAGGAAGCGCCGGTGGATTGGAATGATGCAACAATCATAGCGGCAAATTTCAATAGTAGAGCCTTGAATGCTTTGTTTTGTGGGCTGACCAATGAGGAATTCAAGAAAATATCATCCACAGAAGTTGCCAAGGTAGCATGGACCATTCTTGAGACCACCTATGAAGGTATCAAGGCAATAAAGACTGTTAAGCTTCAAAGACTCACTAGTAGTTTTGAAGAAATAAGGATGGAGGAGGATGAGACCTTTGATGAGTTCTATGCTAAACTCATGGATATTGTGAATTCTGCCTTCAATATTGGAAAATCTATTGCAGAATCCAAAATTGTTAGGAAAATCCTTAGGTCCCTTCCTGAAAGATTCCATGCCAAGATTACTACCATTGAAGAAGTGAAAGATATTGATCAAATTCCTTTGACTGAACTTATAGGGAACCTTCAAACCTATAAGATGGGATTAGGCTCAATGGGAAAAGGTGGAAAGAGTAAAAACTTGGCTCTTAAGGGTATAGAGGAAGAGATTGAGGACATTGAAGATGAAGATGAAGATGAAAGTGAAGATGAAGATGAAGATGATGATGAGGATGAGGATCTAACCTTCATAACGGATGAGATTATCAAGCATCTTCAATTCAGGAAAAAGGATAAGGGAAAACCTCCTAGGAAATCTAAATCCTCGAGGAAGGGCAAGAATGAGAAACCCCTCATCCAATGCCATGAGTACAAAGGTTTTGGTCATATGAGGATAGAATGCCCAAACTACCTCATGAAGGAAAAGACCAAGGAGTCAAAAGATAAAGGGTTGGTTGCTACCTGGAGTGATACTGAGGATGACTCTTCTGATGAGTATGTGGGTGAATGTAGTCATGTTATGGCCTTTGCTGCCACAACCGATAAGGTGATTGTGGAGAGTGCTAGTGACAATGAGGATTCTTCTGATGATGAAGTACCCAAGAAGTTGACCATTCAGGAAGCCTATGATAAGCTATGCACTGAATTCATAAAATCTGAAAAAACTTCTCATCTTTGTAGAAAAGAGCTTCATGAGGTAAAAACTGAAAAAGCGGATCTATTAGTCAAACTAGATGAGACTACAAGGTTAGTTGAGACTCTTGTTGTGGAGAACACCTCATTAGAAGAGAAGGTCAAGAATCTTGAGATTGAGCTTAGTTAAGCTAGAACTCAAATAGAGAGGATGTCTAGTGCAAAGCTTGATGAGGTATTGAGTGCTCAAAAGCCTAGTTCTGATAAGACTGGCTTAGGATATGTTGTTTCCTCCAGCCCCTCCTCTTCCACGGCTTCTAGATCAAAGACTTTCTTTGTGCCATAATCTGAAAAAGGCAATAAAGGTATGAAATCCAAAATTGATTTGGCTAATTCTAAATCCTTTGTTAGATCTTATGTTTGTCACCATTATGGTGTTTTTGGACACATTCGTCCTAATTGCTTTAAGTTGTATCCTCATAAGCAATTGTCCAAACGGTCATAGGTTTCCTCTCAAGGACCTACACCTTTGTTTGGAGAGTTATTAAAAGCTTTGAGCTTTTTAACTCAATTTCAGGAGAATTCTAATTCTTCTATGTCCTTTAGTAGACATACTAGGACACATGCCTTTTCATCTTCATAGCCAAAGACTCGTGCTGTGTGGGTGAGAAAAGAGCCTAAGACTTAATTGTCTTTTTTGTTTGTCCTCTGCTTTAATTCTTTCTATCTAAAGTAGGACTCTCTTTACTTGATTTCTTATATACTTTTGGAATCATGCTTTCATGCATCTGCACCCTTCTATCATGCTTTCATGCATCTGCACCCTTCTATCATGCCTTCATGCATCTGCATTTTTCTTTCATGCTTTCATGTTGTTTGTCTATTTTTGTTTGGTTGTTTAGTTTTTATTTTGTTTTGTTTTCAAAATAAAAATAAAAAGAAAAAATCAGAAAAATACAAAAATAGTGTGTATTTGTGTACATTGGTACTTGTGTACCTTGGATGGCCATTGAAACAAAATTTTCTAAACTTTGTATCTCTTGTAGCTTAGATGAGCATCTCTATGCACAACTAAGCAAGTGAGCTTTGTGGCTCTTGTTTGTGATGAGTAAGATTAAGTTATCTCTTGTACTTAACACTCATATCACTCTTTTTTATGGGAAGAACTAGAAAATCCTAAGAGAAAGGCATAAATAACCATCTCACTACTGTTGCCCGCCAATCATAATATGACACCTGTATGCTTTGGCATAGCAAAAGTGCAGTGTCAATGACATTTGTGTGCTTAGGCATAGCAAAATTTGAATGTCAAATATCATTGGGTATTTCTTTTCTCTTTCTTATATGCCCATGCATGATATGCTTAAAAAGAAAAATATGCAAAGAAAATAAAAGGTAAAAAGATCAAAAATGCTTTTAAAAATGATTACAAGCGTGTATTCTAGGAGACGTGGGAGTTATAGGATGTACCTCGAAGTTGATAGTCCCCATCAAATAGTTATGATTGTGTGTGAGTTAAATTGATTTTCTCATATCTCAAATCATCATAACATGTATACACTTATGTAATCTTGCGATGTTTTTCACACACAACACGCAATATTCTTTGCTACTCTTGAAACATGTGCAGGTACAATGTGATTTGGTCATCACAAGGTTTTACATGTGTTAATGTATGCTTACTAAACTGTTTTGACTTGTTTTTGAAATATAAAATTGGTTAGACTTGTTTAGTGTGTATGTGTGTTTTGGGATCTATGTGCATAACATTTTTCTTGTTGAGAGATTTGTTTTTCACATGATTTGCATCCTTCTTTTATCTTGTCATCCGTAGCATCTTGTTTCATTACATTTATGCATTTATATGGATTTTTGGTGCCCCTTTGATCATCCTTGATCATTGTTAATGTCTCTCGGGTGAAGCTTTCTAGCTTTTTGTACCCTTTGTTAATCATGACAAAAAGGGGGAGAAATTGTGAAGAATATGTGGTTTCTTTCTAAGATTCTACATGTTAAGGGGAGAAATACATGCCCTTGTAAGGGGGAGTTGTGTTTCATCTTGTTAGGGGGAGTGCTTACCTCCTTCTTCTTGTACACCGGTCTTGTGACCATGTTTACATACATTGTGCTTATCTTTGATGATGTATGTCTTCTTCACCTATCCTTACATGTGTTGTTTCTTTTCTTTCTTTATACACATGTTTCTACTTGTATGCAATCTATTATTTCTGTTTCACACAAAGATGCCTTGATGAGTTTTGTTTAAAGTATTTCAGAAATACAAGTTGTCAAAGTCTACTTGCCATAAACTCTCTTCTTACAAAATTTTTCAAGAGTTTGTGTTAGGATAGATTTTATTGTATTCAACAAGTGAATATGAATTGAGTGATTTATGACTTCTCTCATATGTTCATTTGTTTGTTGTGGTTTTGTCACGGATTGCCAAAGGGGGAGATTGTTAGGACATATGTGTTTCACTTGTTAAGAACATATGTTATGATTTTATGTAATTGGCTAATCCTTTGACAAAACACACTTTACTTGTATTTGGGTAGATCTAGGATGAGGTTTAATACTTCAAGAAACTGTGTTTCAAGATCAAGTGTTGAAGTCATCAAGTCTGTCCAAGAAACAAGTGAAGAAGTGCTGAGTTTTTAAAGCTTGGTAGTTGCTCGACATCTCTCGATAGCTAGGCTATCTATTGAGCCTTGTAAGGTGTTTCTTATTGCAATCTCGACACCTTCTCGATAGCTGGTCGATCGATCGAGAAAGTTCTTGTCCCCTCGATAGCTTCTCGACACCTAGTGGATCGATCGAGCCTCATCTCTTGTGTCTGATATTTTAATCCTCGACACCTGGCTCGACACCTACTTGACACCTTATCTGTCGAGCTTTACGAAATTCAGTTTTTCAGATTTGATTTTCGGCCTATGTTTATGTATTTGTGTAGGGTTTCTTTTCTCACAACCCTAGACCTATATAAGGCTTATTTTAGAGTCCGTCACATAAGAGAATATAAGGAGAACATATGCAAAAGGTGACCGATGCCATATTCTCTCTGAAAGAAGCTACTGCGTCTTTTGCGCCTTAAGGTTTTGTAACCAAGTGCTTCTTAATCTTCATTGACGATGAAGTGAAGAACTTTGCAGCCAACATCTTCTTCTAGTTGGTGATTAAGTCGTGTACTGGGATCTGCGCAATTGGTTAGTCACGTACTGGGATTCGTGCATCAAAAGGGTGGCGTTCATATATTGAAGAGTTCAGAGGTTCTGAAGCGGTAGAAGATTTCTAGTGTAAGTTCATCTACGGGAATTGTAGAGTCTAGGGACAAAAGTTTTGTACTAGATCTGAAACTTCTCTTTACTATAGTGGATTGCTTTTCGGGAAGGTTTCCCTCCAGGTTTTTTACTGTGAAACTAGTTTATTTCATTGGTTTTCTTGGGTCATCATATCTTGTCTTATTTATTTTTCCACTGCATGATTTTGACATGATATTGATGTTTGTTTGTTTTAATAAGTTTTATTCATAATTAATCTAATTAACAATTTGGGTTTAAAACTTGTTAATTCTATCAACCGGGGTCTAATTTTCCCAACAAATTGGATTTTAGGGCATACACCCTAACATAGGCTTGGTGATGATGTTCGGATTTGGAAGGGTTCCATTGTCTATTAGGTCTTGTATTTCATGCTTGAGGTGGAAACAATTGTCAAATTTGTGTCCGAATTTTTGTTAAAAGTGGCAACATACATTGAGGTTCCAAGTAGGAGGCACAGGATTGGGCATGGGTGTAGGGTCTAAGGGTTTGATGAATTCTTTAGAGGTCAAGTTCTCATATGCTTGGGCAAAGGTCATTCCTAGGTCGGAAAATTCTCGACGGGCTTTCTTTGTGAAGCTTGGGTAAGCTAAAGTTTGTTGAGGTATGTGTTAGGATATTTGCCCTTTAAATCCTATTGTATGATGCTATATATGACATTATGTTGTGATTAATAAAGTTGTTTTATTATTATCTAAAATAATGGTAACGTGAATATTTGAATATTATCATATAGTCCATTAGATGCATAGTATGTGATTTATGTGATTTAGTCACAGAAGATATAAATCACAAGTTCTTTGTAAACTCAGAATTTTAGTTCATAGTTGGTGATGAAATTAGGCATTTCATCTGCGAAGACTATAACATATCAACTAAGATGATTTGTCTTGATTATGGAAGTGGAGACTTCTAGTTGATATGTTTTAAGTGTTAAGACATATTAAACTTGACCACTGTGAGATTTATTATTCTACTAACGACTATCAAATGAATAATAAATCTCACGACTTCTATTTACATCAACTCTTAATCTTGAGAGAATAATGAACCTAATCATGAAATGTAGGTTGCTTTAATATATCAAGAGTGAGATCTAAAGTCATGATCAAAATCTCAGTATGTTGGGCAGCCACATTTAGTGTTAAAGGAACATATATTCTCAAAATGGAATTCTTAATCTCTTAACGGAGATATAAAATATTCCCTTGAGATAAGTTTAATGGGTTTGATTATTTAGAGTGTTAAGCCTAACCACTTTTGTAAGGAGTTACTAAAGTATATATTTATGAAATTGGATTTCATAAATATATTATGAATAACTTAAAGGATTAAATCGAGTACTCAAGGATTAAGAAGTTGCAATCAACATTCATGACTTTGTATTACTATGAATATTTTAATAAAATGGTTGAATGTATAATAAAGTCTTGGGATATAATTTATTAATAAGGCTTAGAGTGCAATTATATATATATAGCGGTATTAAATATAATTAATGGTAATTTTGGGCTTGTTAAGAGTTGACAGAAAGGCCCTAAACCCATTGGAGCTAGTGTCTTATTTGTCTCTTTTGGTTCCACTCCAAGCGACATACTAAAACCCAATTGGAATGACCCAAAAGACTAGACCAATTAGATAATCAGTTATATATAAGGAGAGAAACACATAGAATTTTGTAATAGAATGAAATGGTGTGTATGTGAGTGTAAGTCACTCTCTTATTCTCCTTTAAACACATACGTGTAAACTGATCGAGAGACCACACTTCTGGGCAAAAGTGGAATTGGAGTGAAGATTAAAAGTGTTCCCAAATACTTCTAATCTTTGGTTTTGAATTTCACCGCACCAAGATATGCTCTCTTGTTCCTAAATTCTGAAATTTACATAGTACATGTTATTAATTGCAAATGAAGTAGATCCGTTAATTTTTCGCTGCGTATATTTTGTATACGATACAAACATGTGTTTTACCAATAGTATGATGATACTTACATTCATGGGGTTGGGTACTTTAGAAGTGGTCACTCCTTCTCTATATGTCTTCTTGATTGGAGGCTTGCTCTAACCTTTCTCCAATTGCCCATTATTTATGGCATCTTCAATCCTAGTTTCACAATCACACAACTCTCCAAAAGAACTAATAGACAATGATAGGAGCCTACTATTATATGCCGGAAGCAACTTCTTAATGATCATGTTGATTTGGTCTTTCTTATTTGGCCTATTAACCATCCTCGATGCCATCCCTTTCCACCTTATCATGTATTCGGAAAATATCTCCCCTACTCCTTGCTTGGTAATCTCTAAATCTCTTAGAGTTACATCAATCATAGTGTTGAAGATGAATTGATCCACAAATAATTCTAATAGTTCATTCCACACTTGGGTTTTACTGTGGTCTAAGCTATAATGCTATCTTAATGCACCTACAGTAAATGAGAGATGAAATGCAAGCAAAGTTTGCTTCTCATCCAACCCCTTCATTTGTCAGCAATACTTAGATACCTCCTAATGAGTTGCTTTGGGTTTCTAGCCCCATCAAACTTTTCCGCATCAGAAATCTTGAACTTTGGAGGCAATGCAATGGGAGTCTTAGAGCTTATGCCACCCATATTGTAGAGACAATCATCCATCCCTTGGGCCTTGTGAGAGACTACTTGCATCCTTTCCTTCTTCTTCATCATGTATCTCGGCATGTATGGGTTTTTGAGTTTGGCCTCTTCTAGCTTAGTGAGGCAACCCCTCATCTTCTTGAGAACATAGTTTTGCTCCTCTATTGCCTTAAATATCTTTTGTGTGGTCTCATCATCCATTGGAATGGCCATTGCTTCTTGAGATGTCTCTCCATAAGATACCTCTTCTTGGCAAGTTTCCTCAATTTTGACCAAACGTCTGTCGTTCTTTTCTCTAACCCAAATTGGAGTGAGGACGTGCTTTCTTGATCTCAGTGGTGCATTGGTGCCTGAAAAGAAGTCCCATTTTATTAAGTCCATGTCCCAAGTCCTTTGTATTATCTTGGATGCTCTTAGAAATCTTTAAGTCCAATTTAATGAAGGCCGAATTACAAAATCACTCTCTTTCCTCTCATGAACCTTGCCCTTTGTTTCATTAGGCTTTAACTCATTTACAATAAAGATCTCATCTTACTCTCATGGGCTTTCATTAGAATGTGTTTAGAGATTTTCAACCATTTGTCTTAAATATGGGCTTACAATGCATTTGTCACCTTTGGGCTCTTCTTCTTTCCATTCATTATCATTACTTTTTTTTTTTTTGGAAGTAGCCCTCTATCTAGAATATATTGTAACATTCCTTTCAATGTCCATGAATTTCTCATCATTTTAGGACTAGGTTGCAACAAAGAGGCCCAAGATTAGGGAATTTCATATTGGCTTCATAGGATGTTGAATGTTAAGTCCATAGCATATTTGTTACCTTAGGCCCAAGGTCTTTTTTTTTTTTTTTTTTAATAATCAAAAGGCCTTTTGATTTGGGCTTATGATAGCAATTAGGCTATGGGCTTATGAACCCTCCAAGTTAAGATATACCTTTGGATTTTGAGATAAGCCCTTTATATGTGAGAACTTCTTTTCTTTTATCCCAATATCTTAAGGTATACCATAACTTTTAGGTCATCTTTCGATTTTTACATCTTTTATTTGTCCTTTAAAATTAGGTGAACATAAGATATATGGTTGAACAAACAACAGATATAAAGGGTACCCTTTCATGGATAGGATCTAGGATCTCTCTAAGTGTGGGTAGGCTCCCTAGAGCTAAAATGACAAATCAGTAGGTCACTCATAACTAGGTGAGCCATGATTCCAACTGAGACCCTAAGTGGGCCTTTGTGGATTGGTGGCAAACCGTTAACATACTCAAAGCCCATCATAGGCAATGGCACAAATTTTGAGTTGGTAGGATGAACTTCGAAAGAGTTTGGCTTGAATGGAGCATACTCATCTTCCCACTCATCACCAACCGGGGTAGAACGGACAAAAGAACAAAATGAAGTGTGTACAAACAGGTCTTGAACAAGCCTTTATTAAGATTAAGAAATAGAACACATTGGAATCAAACTCTCTATCCTCAGTGGAGTCGCGACTGTGGGTGCAGCACTTTTCGGAGGGGGAGTACACCTTGGCCGAGTGGACCAGGGCGGAGAAAAAGAAATGGAGTCGCCACTTAGTTTTATGGCATAGGTTCCATGTATATAGCACCTTTACGTGGAAGGACTAATCTTACTACCAAAGTATGGGTTTGGAGTTTAGGTACAACTTGGGAAGGTGTTAGCCACCCAAGACTGCCTGACCCGTATGCTTGCTTCCACTCATTATGTCTTATGTCTTAATCTTATTAAATGCATATACATGTGAATGTATGCCTTACGTCACTGAATCACAGCATCTATACATCAATGAATGGACATGTGAATGCATGTTCATGGCATATCAAAGATTCAATTGAAAGGAAACCTTAATCTAACATGTGAAAAAAAAAAACACTTAAACAGAGGAACAGAGGATTAAGAAGCATAAAACAAAGCAAGACGAGCATACCACATAAACAGAATAAAGAAACAAAGCAGAAATGGTTGAATTAGGATTCTGGGCTTGAGTACACATACACATACATAGGGCCTGTGTACACGGTTGTATGCGTACGCATACATGCCTAGAAACCCTAACCTAGAAATAGCAAAGCAAAAAAATAGAGTAGAAACTTAAAATGATAAATCTAGCAACCTAACATACTTTAAAACAAAAAAGCTACATAATCCTAGGCTACCTATACATATTAAAACATAAACAAGACAAGAAAAATGGATAGAAAGCAGAATTCAAACAAATAAAAGAAAAGAAATGGTTAGAACTCAATACCTCAAACACAAAACTTTTCAAGCTTGATTTTGACCATTCGCCCCTAGTTAATCTATTCACAACCAAACAAAATTGATTAGAAAACTTCAAGTTAGGACATATGTGGAAAGTGTTAGAAACATATGTGATGTAAATTGGCTAATTCTTTGATAAAATGCACTTTACTTGTAATTAGGTAGATCTAGGATGGGTTTAGTACTTCAAGAAACAAGTGTTCAAGTTTAGTATTGAAGCCATGCAAATCTGTCCAAGAAAAAAGTGAAAAAGTGTTGTTCATTAAAACTCGAAAGATATCTCGATAGAATCATATCTATCAAGGTTTAATGTTGAAGCTCGACAAAAGCTCGACAACAGATGTATCTGTCGAGAATTACGAAATCAGAATTTCCAAAACTGATTTCACGTATATCCATGAGTATTTGTGTAGGGTTTCTTTTCTCACAACCTTAGACATATATAAGGATTATTTTAAGGGCCGCCACAGGATGATGCAACTCGATGCAAAGTGATTATTCATGCATGTTGTGACCGAAGACAATTTGCCCTAGTTCATCATACTCTCTTTAGAAGTTACTACATCTTTGCGCCAAGGGTTTTGTAACCAAGGAACTTCTTGATCTTCATTTTTGGATGAATTGAAGAACTTTGCAGCCAACATCTTCCTCAAGTTTGTGTGTTAGTCACGTATTGGAATCCATGCATCATTGGTTAGTCACGTATTGGGAGCTGTGCATTGAAAGGAGAGATTGTCACTACATTACAAGTCCAATTGGGTATTCGGGTAAGGGTTCAATTGTAGGTTGATATTAGGTACTGGGATTCCTTTCACTTGTAACTTCCGGTTTTGATAATAGTGGATTCTCGGGAGTGGTGATCTTAAATTCACCTGGTGGGGTTTTGCCTTAGTGGTTTTCCCCATTCTTAAACAAATCACCAATATCAAATTTATTTTCTGCTGCATTTAACTTAGTTGGTGATTTGTTTGTGCTACCACACTTATTGCATGAAATTGAATCTAATTAATTTCACTAGGCTAATTAATTGATTAATTTACCAATGGGGTCAATACATTCTTGGCCTATCAATTCAAAACTCAAATATTAAGAACAGAAAAGGTCTCAATCAGAGGAAAATTGACTTGAGGATGTGTAATACCCGGAAAAAAAAAAAAAATAAATAAAAGGAGGGGTATTTAAGTAAATTTGTTATGGGGTCAATTTTTATAATTAATATTACTAAGGGGCTTTTAGAAAATAAGGTTGAAATCGTAGTTTATATAGTCTAATTTTAAGTCAGCGTATACTGACAGATGTTTTAAGAGAGGAGACTACCCAAAATACTGAAGTAGAGAAGATTTGACTGTACAATAGAGGTAAGAGCCTAAGAATCTTTTTCTTGTCCAATCTAAGCTTTATTTAGAATTAGAGTATTTTTTTTTTTTATGTGGGTATTTTGGCTAATAGTGAGACTATATAAAAAAAAAAAAAAAAATCCAATGAAATATGATGATGTAGACGAAGAAGGAATTAGATCTATTTTTCCCTCCCGGTGTTGCGGTAACTGTAAGTGTTGCACAGGTTTACCGAATTGAATTTTGATGAATAGCAAAAAGTTTTTGTGTTGGTCGGTAGTGTGATAAATTATGGAGGTAAAATATGTGTCTAATAGTATTTTTTTTTTCTGTAAAAGCATGTCAGGAGCTTGACTCTGGTTTGATATAGTGCTTTTCTTAGTTTTGTCCTCATGCCAAAAGAGAACTATGGTCGGCGGCACTAGCAGGAAAGAAAAAAAAAAATATATATATATATATATATATACATTTATATATGCATATATGGTAAATGGAATTACCATCTTGAGAAAGCAAAGCCAGCTCCTTTTCTTTATTGTTATTATTATTATTATTATTATTATTATATTGTTTATTTGGTTGGTTGAGGCATAAAGGGAAAGCAGCAGGTTTGACTAAGTGATTACATATATATATATATATATATATATATACATATATATATCAACTCATGAATATAATAATGGGTGATCTACTTTTAGGCTTATAGGTATGGTGTAACTATAGTCTTGATTTCCTAGGAACTATTAGTGGCAGAAAATAAAGAGAGCAAAAATATTGTAAAGTTACGTGGGATATTGGTGTGAGTGGATAGTGGAAAATTATTGGTTATTTTGAATAGTCTCTAATCTGACTGGATACCGTTATAAGTTTTCTTGAATTATTTGATTATTGAGTATAGTGTTTGAAAATTGTTCTAGGTGATATCTAAAGATTTTAGGGGAATTGTTAAGGAAAAGTTTCTTTTGGAATAGCATTTGGAGGTAAGTAACCTTATCCTAATGGGTTTTATTTTGCGTATTTTAACTACTGGAAATTGTTTACAGTTGTTACTATTTATTTCTATTGTATTATTGATTTCAAGTAAAGAATAGAGAAATTTCACAAGTAAATATGAGCATTGAATATATGATTTATTTATTTAATTGTTCCTTTAACTATATTGATTTAAAGTACAAAATACAGAAATATCACAAATATATTTGAATACTGAAAATATGATTATATATGATTATGGACAAATTGACTATGAATTGATTTTGATACCCAAACCAATGGAGGTTATTCATTGGTATTCTGATACCCAACCAATGGGGGTCATTCATTGGTATTCTGATACCCAAGCCAATGGGGTTATTCATTGGTACTCTGATACCCAGCCAATGGGGGTTATTCATTGGTATTCTGATACCCAAACCAATGGGGGTTATTCATTGGTACTCTGATACCCAACCAATGGGGGTTATTCATTGGTATTCTGATACCCAAACCAATGGGGGTTAATCATTGGTACTCTGATGCTCAGTCACGGGGATATAGCGTGACCATAGTCATAAGATTGTTAAGAATATGAATTACGTTTGAGTATTTGAACTAATTTGAGTCTTTAAAACTGCTTATGTATTTTCAGAATCTATTGTGAGTTATAGCTTTTGATATATGAAAAAAAAAAAAAAAAAAACTGACTATTTCCTAAACCATCTATGATATATTTATAAGATTAAAGTATGTGATCTATTTGCAACTCATTATTTTAAGACTATGAAATTTCTTTAGTTATTTTTGAAAACCCATAGCATAGTATAACTTTTGAAGATTCATATTACATCTTATTACTTCACAGATCTATTGTTGGATAGAACTTAATTGGATTTTGGTTACTTATTGAGTTGTCAACTCACTCCCCCCCTCTTTCTCATTTCAGATTTTGATCAGGAAGAGTAGCATATGTTTGGGCTTCCGCTGGGATGTGCGCATGAGTGAAGTTTAGGAAATCAATGGAATAAGTTTTGAACTTTTATGTTTTAAGATTACCATGTGTGTAATACTTCAGACTTAAAGGATTTAGTTAATTCTTATTTGATGTTGGAAGATTATTATTTGGAGATCTTTTGAGAATTCCTTTATTGAGGATATTTTTAAATTTATTGATGAAATTTTCTTAAGGATAATTATTTAATTGTTTAAAAGGGCCTTACACACTTGTAGAGTGTAAACTTTATAAATGTGTGGCTGTTGTCACGTGCCTAGCTCTTTTTGGGTTCGGGGCGTGACAGGATGTTTTCTGAAAAACTTTCTCTTTGATTCACCATTTCTAAAGAATATTAGGTTTTCCCTTAGGATTTTGTGTGTGTTTTGAAAAGATATCATGTATGGCTTTTTATATTGAGAAATATGGGTTTGGAATAGCTCCCAGATGATGTAGAAGTCGTTACAAACCTCAACTTTAATACAGAAAAACTTGGCTTTCATAGTTTCTGGAACCCTGACTTGCATACACATGCCCGTGTACACGTACGCATGAATGGATCTTGTGTATGTGAATCTTGAGCATGCGTATGCACACTTATGTCTACGTACGCATGCCCTAGGGTTTCCGTGGCCTTCTTTTCCAAAAATAGATTTATTTAGCTCATAAAAGAGTTATATTTTCCATAAAAAATTTCCACAAGTCAAATTAATTCTAATCGGGCCCTAAACCAACCTTAGGCTTTAGAGTTTCACCATCAATGGGGAAAGGGGGCTTGAGTCGTAAGGGGTACAAAATTCGGTGTCTCAACAAGGAATCTCCCAGTCCTGAGGGTCACGACCAATACATTATCATGTGGTTGCATCGTTCCCTTTAGGTGGTCATCATCAAAGACTATTTTCTCCTTGCCCATCCTTAGTCTCTTTTCTAGGCTAATAAGCTAGCTTTGACTATTGTTGTGGTGTAATACTGAGTACCCCTTTACATCGGTGGATGGTAACACTTGTGTTTGGGGCAGCATGTATGACCTCAATTATACTGAGGGGTGGGGGCATCACTTTTCTTTGGCTACTTGATGCCTACCTTGAGGTTCTAGCCCCCTGATCGACCACATATTCCCTCAAATGGCTAGCCTTCGCTAGCTATTCTAAATGATCTTTGTATGTCTTGCATTGCTCCATGGTGTATTGCTTTTCCCACCTTAGTCTTTCTCTTGTCTTGAAACACGGTAGGCATTTTCCCCCTATTTTACAGCTTGTCATCCTTTAACCTCTTGTACTCTTTTATATGCCTCATCTATTGGTGCATATTCTCAGGGGTTGCCTGGTCAGAGATTCTTTCAACTTGGAATCAAAGGGGAGCCCTAGTTTAAAAGTGCTCATGGCCACCTCTCCGTTACTTCCTCCAATCTCACAACAAAGCATCTACAAGCTGTGGCACTTGGTTGCATGTCACGAACCTGGCCCCAAAAGCCTGGATCAATTCTCCAAAACTATGAATGGAGCCCTTCTCTAGCCCATTAAACCATCTCACCGTTATGGGCCTCAGGCTGGAAGGGAACACCTTGCACATTAATCCATCATTTCGAGAATAGAGGGCCATTAGTTGGGTGAAATGACTCATGTGTTCTGCAAGATCTATCTTCCATTTTAATTAGTAAACAGAGGGCATGTGAAATGGCATGGCATCTCGGTGTTATCGATCTCCTTAAAGAATATGGACTAAGATATTCTCCTTAACGCTCAGCACATTGCATCAAAGGCCGCATTAGGATGGCCTTCCCTATCCCTCCTCGAGGACCTTAGGTTCTTGTCCTTTATCGCAACTGACCTATCCTTGGATAGCTGAGAAGGACTTTAATGAGACGACCTTCTCACATAGCTACTCTCCGAACTGCCTTCATGGTGGGGCCTTTCAGTAGGCCTTCCTCGACGCCTCTTTATGGCCTCCAATTCCAACTTTCTAACTTAAGCACGTAAGTCTTCCAATTCCTAGTCCCTATTGCTTTGGTCCGATTCTTCTAGTTTGTATGAGACAGACTATTCTCCCCTAAATGACGTTGAGTGCAAGTAATCCTACGCTTTGCAGTCATCATGATTATGGCATTCCCTCCTACACCCTTGCTGTACCAGCCTAAGGGTTTGAGACAACCCCCTAAAGCGATTGTCACCAGACCCTGTTGAACCTTCACTTGCATGTCACTCCTCCATCAAGCTACTACTTTATCCAATCTTGGACCTTCAGTTTGGTAGGCTTTCCCATAAAAGGTGCTAATTGTGGCGACTCTTACTTGAAAAACTCTTAGGCTTTGTGGGATTTAGGCCCCCAATTTTTTTGTATTCTTGCTTGGGTATAGCCCAAAATGGGAGGCCCCTAGAGTGATTTATGCTATGATGGATTACACCTTGGTCACAATTCTCGTAGGAATGCCTTAAATTAGGCCTAGCTGAAAAGGCTCCCCAATAGCCAAGCTCCCTATTCAAGGCCCAAGCAAGAACTCAGTTATCCCTAGATTGGGTCTTCACTTTCTCTTGTGTATATAATATTCTACTTAGCAATGGGTCCCTCTACCCATGGAGCTTAGGTGGCTTCTGGGGTCTTATTCACTGTTTCATCCTATCTTATCACGTATCAGAGATGGGCCCTATTGTCCTACTGGTGAGATGACACTCTAGTAACTTGTGCCTGACACTGAATCCTATGTTTGGTGGGTGAATTCCTCCAAGGCATTACCTCACATCTTCGGTCCTTAAAACAGTCCTTATATATGTTTAGGGTTGTGAGAAAAGAAAGCCCAAACATATCTATTCACGGATTTGAGTGAAATCAGATCTGAAAACTTATTTTCATAAACCTCGACAGATACTCTATCTATTGAGCAGCTGTCAAGCATCGGGCTTAAACAACTTTTTAAACCTCGATAGATACTAGCTGTCAAGCTTTAAAATGCACTTCTTCACTTGATTCTTCGACAGACTTGCATGGCTTTAACACTTGAACTTGAAACCTTGTTCCTTGAAGCATTAAACACATTTTAGATCTACCCAATTACAAGTAAAGTGCGTCTTGTCATAGGAATAGCCAATTCTATATTGACATATGTTCCTAATATGATTCACATATGTCCTAACAATCTCCCCCTTTGGCAATCCATGACAAAACCACAACAAACAAATGAACATATGAGAGAAGTTATAATCACTCAATTCATACTTACTTGTTGAATACAATAAAATTTATCCTAACACAAACTCTTGAAAATCTTTGCAAGAAAAGAGTTCATGGCAAGAAAACTTTGACAACCTATATTTCTGAAACACTTTAAACAAAACTCATCATGGCATCTTAGTGTGAAACAGAAATAAAAGATTGCATACAATTAATAAGAATCATGTGCATAAAGAGAGAAAAAAAACAACACATGTAAAGATAGGTGAATAACATACATCAATATATATATCCAAAGATAAGTACAATGTATGTCAAATGGTCACAAGACCGGTATACATGAGGTAAATGTAGAAGAAAGAAAAGAAAATACATAATAACCTCACTACATCCCTAAAAAAAAATATAAACACTCCCCCTGACAAAAATCTCCTATGCTAACTCTCCCCCTATGTATATGACTACTCTCATATTCAAAACTACTCCCCATTTTTGTCACGAATGACAAAGGGAAAGTAACTCAAGTAGTCATCTCATCATCACTAGAAAAGCAAGCATCCTCATCCTTATCATCATCGTCGTCGGAGTCACCATCGTTGTCGTCATCCTTAGATGCCTCTGGAGAAGGAGAAGGAGACTCTACAAAGCCACCAAGGCGAGCCTACCATCGAAAAACGGCCAACACGGGTGTTCACCTAACACAACTCATCACTAAGTGTGTCAAGGCGAGCATCAATGCGCTGTAGCTGGGCCATGACTGCCTCGAGGGTCACACTACCCACCGATGAAGAAGGTGCAGATGTGGAAGGAGCGGAAGAAGCCAGTGGAGTAGCTGTCTCTATCTGTGGCAGCTTCGGTCGAAGCTGGGCCTCACTTCGTTTGACGGTAGCCACGTCTATGGCACACACAATCGAAAAGTGTGTAGACTCAAGATAGGAGACAGAAAAATGGCAAAGAAGCCTCGTGATAGCAGAAGGAAAGATGAGCTTATCACGAGTCGCCATATCCCTATAGGAGAAGTGAGAGGGAAAATCAATAGAGAGTCCCTCAAGAAGGGATAACAAAAATCGAGCACAAGGCTTTGTGATGGAGTTATAGTGAGACAATGGATGGAGAACAAATGTCATCACCATGTTAATGAATCTTGGACCTTTTGCAAAGCCAGAGCAAGGGGTGTTTTAATGGTCACCCCAAGATGAAGGTGTCTCACAGAATAGAGACGAGAGTTTGTCTTTAGACACAATCCTCAAATGATCGCAACTAGGGTAGACAGGATGTGTTACCCTAAGAATGTATGGTACCTCGGATACAATATCCAGAGTGATTGCAATGCACGTACCTCGAACACGAGTGACAAAATGAGGTACTAAAGTATCTACGTGCATATTGGAGTAAAACTCATGTATGATCATAGAGGGGCAAGTGACTGGGATGCAACATAGTGACTCCCAACCCCGACTGTAGATGACAATAGGAAGGTTAGTATTGGAAAAATCCGATAGAATGACTTGGCGTTCCGAATGAATGCCGCGTCATGAAAAGTTCTTCAAGAAGTCCGACTTGGCCTTCTCATCACAGAACCTGACATGGGAGGGGATAGAATTAGAGGAAGATGCCCTGGAACGAAGAAGGTTTCAGGACGGAGTAGATTTGCGTTTAGGTGCCATAGAGTAGACTAACGCAAGAAAGAAAGAGGGAGAGAGAGAGAGACACGCAGAAAAGCACCAAACAAATCAATATAAGAATATAAAGAAATAAAGGTATGTATGCATGAAAATGCATGAGCATGTGATATGCAACATAAAAATCATCAAGGGCTCAACCCAATCCAAACCTAACAGCACACAACAATTCAACATATATAAAACACATCTATAATGTATGAAAATATAGTTAAAATGCAAATGTAATGCAATGCAAGATGATTCAAAATCATTTAAACAAAAACCCGTCCCAAAATTTTCACAAAAACTCCAAAATTTTGAAAAATCCCAAAGTTTATCAAAAATCCCAAAAGTTAGGTAAAAAAACATGAAATGCATGATAAGAATAGAGAGAATAGGATAATACTAGATGAAGAAATGATCTTGAGGCTGAAAAACTTCTGGGTTTGAGATTTGGAGTGAGAGAAAAAAGTTTAGGAAGGTAAAAAGACAGAAAGGGTCGAGAAAGATTGAAGAGAAATGAGAGAAATGTTGTGCGGACCCTATATATAAAAATCCCAGTTTCTCAATGGATCGAGAGGTGTCGAGATTTGTTGAGAATTAAAATGCAAGAAATAGCTATTGAGGAGCTATCGAGCAGCTATCAAGAGGTGTCCACAGCAAATAAACTTCGATGGATTAAGAAGCTATCAAGCATCTATCGAGCATATTGAAACTTCCTCGATGGATCGAGTAGCTGTCGAGCAGC
This sequence comes from Quercus robur, assembly GCF_932294415.1. Classification (NCBI taxonomy): domain Eukaryota; kingdom Viridiplantae; phylum Streptophyta; class Magnoliopsida; order Fagales; family Fagaceae; genus Quercus; species Quercus robur. The sequence continues at coordinate 39,284,713 of NC_065538.1, read as the reverse complement.
TATCAATATTGAATCTCAAGAATCTCGATGGATCGAGATTGCGATAATCGCTATCGAGAAAGGAAGCTCAAAAGGCTTGATAGATAGCCTAGCTATCGAGAGGTATTGAGAAGCTGTGGAGATGGATAAAAAAAAGTTTTTCAAAGAAGAGAAAGACACAGACATGAATGCAACCAAACATGCTACTCAACCAAAGATCCAAACAACATTTTAAGCTCTCAAAAACATCTCTAATCAAGAAAAATGTCAAGCATTTAGATCCAAAACACACACACACACACACACTAAACAAATTTAACCAATTTTATATTTCAAAAACAAGTTAAGACAGTTTAGTGAGCATACATTAACACATGTATTCCTTGTGATAGCCAAATCACATTGTACCTGCACATGTATTAAGAGTAGCAAAGAATATTGTGTGTTGTGTGTGAAAAACATCGCAAGATTGCATAAGTGTACATGTTATGACGATTTGAGATATGAGAAAATTACTTTAACTCACACACAATCATAACTGTTTGATGGAGACTATCACCTTCAAGGTACATCCTATAACTCCCACATCTCCTAGAAGACACGTTTGCAATCGTATATAAAGCATTTTGATTCTTTTTGCTTTTTATTTTTCTTTGCATATTTTTCGTTTAAGCAAACCATGCATGGGCATATAAGAAAGAGAAAAGAAATACCCAATATTGTTAAGCTTTTGACATTGCACTTTTACAATGCCGAAGCATATAGATGTCATTTTATGATTGGCAGCAACAGTAATGAGATGGTTATTTATGCATTTCTCTTAGGATTTTCTAGTTCTTCCCATCAAAAAGAGTGATATGAGTGTTAGGTACAAGAAATTACTTAATCTTACTCATCACAAACACGAGCCACAAAGCTCACTTGCTTAGTTGTGCATAGAGATGCTTATCTAAGTTACAAAAGATACAAAGTTTAGAAAATTTTGTTTCAATGGCCATCCAAGGTACATAAGTACCAATGTAGGCAACACACACTGTTTTTGTATTTTTCTTATTTTTCAATTTTTTTTTAATTTTTATGAAAAACAAAAAAAGTAAAACTGAAAAATAAACAAACAAAAACATGTTAAACAAAACAATGCATAAAACTAGATGCAAATGCATGAGGAAAAAGGAGGAGAAAAAATCAATCCATGGAGATAACACCAATGTTTTGGTGAAGGAATTCAAACCGTTTGCTATCAAGAGGTTTGGTGAACAAATCAGCCTTCTGATCATCAGTGTGAATAAATTCAAGAGTAAGAGTATTATCTTTGATAAGCTCCTGAATGAAGTGATCTTGAATCTCAATGTGTTTAGTTCGAGAATGTTGAATCGGATTCTTAGAGATGTTGATGGCACTGGTATTATCACTGTAAATGGTAAGATGCTCTTGACAAATATCATAATCAAGGAGAAGTTTTTGCATCTATAGAAGTTGGGTGCAACAGCTACCGACATCGATATACTCAACCTCTGCAGTGGATAATGAGATGGAGTTCTGATTTTTGCTCATCCAAGAGACAAGATTATTACCCACATAAAAACAACCCCCTGATGTACTCTTTCTATCATCAGCATTCCCAGCCCAGTCAGCATCATGATACCCAACTAAGACATCATTTGTATCCTTGCTGTACCACATACCAAAGTCGGCAGTGGTTTTGACATACTTTATGATTCTTTTCAAAGAAATCATAGGAGACTCTTTGGGATTAGTTTGATATCTAGCACACACTCCCACACTGTAACTAATATCAGGTCTACTAGCAATAAGGTAAGGAAGACTACCTATCATGCTTCTATAAAGAGATGAATCAACACTTTTACCTAACAAATCAATAGTAAGTTTAACATTTGGGCTCATAAGGGTTCTAATAGAACTAGCAGATTTCAAACCAAACTTTTTCACAAGATTTTTAGCATATTTAGATTGAGATAAGAATATAATTGACTCTTGTTGACGGATTTGCAAACCAAGGAAGTGAGTCAACTCTCTAATCATGCTCATCTCAAACTTAACCTGCATGAGTTTTGCGAAACTATGAGTAAGTACATCTTTAGTCGACCCAAAGCTGATATCGTCAGCATAGACTTAAGTAACTATCAACTCGCCGTCTTCCTTTTTTATGAAGAAAGTTTGATCAGCTTTTCCTCTTGTGAACTCATGTGACACCAAGTATTGTGTGAGTCAATCATACCAAGCTCTGGGGGCTTGCTTTAAACCATAAAGTGCATTCTTGAGGTATAACACATGATCTAGAAAATGTGGATTAATGTATCCTTTTGGTTGAGCCACATAAACATCTTCCTTAAGGTACCCATTCAAGAAAGCAGTCTTTATGTCCATTTGGTAAAGTTAGAATTTTAAGTGACATGCCAAGGCTAGGAGAATTTTGATGTACTCCATATGGACTACTGGAGCAAATGTCTCATCATAGTCTACTCCTTCCATTCGAGAGTATCCTTAAGCTACAAGACGAGCCTTGTTATGGATCACATTACCCTCCTCATCAGTCTTATTGTGGAATATCCACTTTGTGCCAATGATGTGCTCACCCTTTGATCTAGGTACTAGAGTCCAGACGTCATTCCTTTGAAACTGAAGTAGTTCATCATGCATAGCTTCAACCCAGCTTTCATCCTGAAGAGCTTCCTCAACTTTAGTGGGTTCAACATGCGACAAATAACAAGAATAAGACACAAAGTTAGCAACACATTTATCAACTGTACGCTTCCTTAGTGTAAGTGCATTCATGTTTCCCACAATAACTTCAGGAGGATGATTCAATTTGATTCTTGAGGAAGGTCCTTTCTTTTCATGGGATTCAGAATCAGGTGAAGTAGGTATGTCTGTTGACTCTTTTACAGCACTTAGAGTGCCAAGAGTACTTAGAGATGCGAGCTCTTGATCAACAATTTCTTGAATGTTCTTAGACTCAGGAGGAAGAATTTATTTGAGGATTCCCTCACTAAATTTCTCAAAACCAAACTCTAAAGATTCATCAATGACAACATTCACAGTTTCTATTACCTTCTTGGTTCTTTTGTTGTATACTCGATAAGCTTTGCTTGTAGAGGAGTATCTCAAAAATATTCCTTTATTGCTTCGAGAATCAAACTTTCCCACATTCTTTCTATCCATGAGAATGAAACATGTACTTCCAAAATTTTTGAAATACTTAACATTTGGCTTCCTTCCCTTCCATAGCTTATAGGGAGTCTTTTTGGTACCGGGTCTAAAGTACACTCTATTAACCATATGACATGCAGTGTTAACGAATTCTCCCCACAAGTTTCTAGCCACATCCTTGTTGTACAACATGGCTTTAGCCATCTCTTGAATAACCATGTTCTTTCTTTTTACTACACCATTCTGCTGAGGTGTAATAGGAGCAAAGAATTCTTGAGATATACCTGATTTAGTGTAAAAGGACTCCATGTATGAGTTCTCAAATTCTTTACCGTGATCACTTCAAATTTGATCAATCTTCAAACACTTCTCATTCTACAATCTTGTGCACAAGGCTTCAATGTGCTCAGGAGCATCAAACTTGGATCGTAGGATGATGACCCAAGTGTACCTAGTGAAGTCATCTACCACAACAATGATGTATCTCTTTCCACCAAGAGACTTGGTTCTGGTTCGACCCATGAGATCCAGATGTAGTATCTCCAATGGTCTAGATGTAGCGGATGTCTGAGTACCCGAATGTTTAGATTTCTTTTGTTTTCCAAGCTAACATGGTCCACACACCACATTGTTTACTCTACTGAGCTTTAATATCTCCAAGACTGACTCATGCTTAGATATAATTGAAAGATGTTTGTAACTAGCATGTCCCATCCTTTAGTGCCATAGATCTTCATTTGGTAAACGAATGCTATTGCACACAATATCGGCATCAAGAACCAAACCATAACAATTGTCTAGAGTGCGAACACCACTTTTAAGTTTCTTTCCAGACTCATCCATGACAAGGCATTTCCCTTTTGAGAATAGTACCATAAAGTCTTGATCACATATTTGACTTATGCTCAACAGGTTCACTCTCAAGCCTTCGACATATAGAACATTTGCAATGTCTAGTAGTCCAGGTAAAGAGATGATTCCCTTTCTTTTAATCTGTGATTTGCTCCCATCACCAAAAGTGACATTGCCACCTTTCTTAGACTCGAAAACCTTGAAGAGAGATCAGTCTCCAGTCATATGTCTTGAGCAATCGCTGTCAAGGTACTGTAGGAAAATCTGGATTTGCATCTCATATAAAACACACAACGGAAGCAACAATCACGGATCTACTTCATTCATGAGAGATAACATGTAACCTTGAATTCTAGAACAAAGAATAGAAAGCGTACCCTGATGCTGTGAAATTCAAAACCAAGACTTGAGAATACCTTTAATCTTCATCTTAATTCCACATGGTGTCCAAGAAGTGTGGCCTTTCAATCAGTCTTTATGTACGTTAAATCTCAAAGAAAGTTCTTCTTCTTCTCCTTGTAGAGAAAAACTGTTTTCTTTTCTTTTCTTCATACGTACATACTAACTACCTTAGTAGTTACTTTATTTAATAACTCTTATTTAATAAAAACTGATTATCTAATTGGGTTAGCCTTTTGGGCCTACCCAATTGGGCTTAGTTTGTGGCTTGAGATGGGACCAAAGGGAACAAATAAAACTTTAGCTCTAATGGACCTTGGGCTTTTCTATCAACTCTTGACAAGTCCAAAATTACCATTAATTATATTTAATACCACTATATAAATATAATTGAACTCTAGGCCTTATTAATAAATTATATCCCAAGACTCTAATGATATCATTTGACCCCTCTATGAAATATCCATAGTAAACAAAGTCATAAAGAACTATCACTTTGTAAACAACTATTCTATCCTTGACTACCCAGTTTAATCTTTTAGTTATTCACATTTATTGAAATCCGATTTCAATAAATATAATCTTTAGTAACTCCTTACTAAAGTGGGTGCCGTGAATAACTAGTTCCCATTAAACTTATCTCAAGCGGATATTTCGTGTCTCTATAAAAAGAGATTATGGATTCCATCTTGAGAATATGTGTTCCCTCAACACTACGTGTGGTTACACAACATACTGAGGTTTTGACCACGAATATAAATCTCACTCCTGATATATCAAAGTAACCTACATTTCATGATCGGGTTCACCATCCTCTCAAAATTGAGAGTCTATGAAATTAGAAGTCGTGAGATTGATTATTCAGGTGACGGTTGTTAATTGAATAATTAATCTCACAGTGGTTGAGTTCAATATGTCTTAACTCTTAAGACACATCAACACATCAAGTAGAAGTCTCCACTTCCATGATCAAGACAAATCATCTTAGTTGATGTGCAATAGTCTTCACAGATGAAATGCCCAATTTCATCACTGACTATGAACTATATTTTGAGTTTACAAGGAACTTGTGATATATATTTTCTGTGACTAAATCACATACAATGCATCTCAAGGACTATAATAATGTCCCATTAGTTCATTTATATATAGTCTTATATAATTAAACAATTTAATCATTTATGACATGCCAATAAATTGGATTTTAGGGCATAAACCCCAACAGGTACCACAAACACGTGTCCATAACCTTAAATGCGGACTTCATCATAAAGCACACTTCATGCTTAGATGACAAATCAGTGGGAATGGTGTTTTCTCTCATTTACCTTTTATGAACAAAGCCTTTAACTTTCACTCTTCTCTAACGAACTCCTTTGCACATTTTCATTCTGAGACAGTCTAGTTTCTTCTTTGTCAAGCTGAGATCTTTTCCAATAATCATCATGATAGAATTCAAATAACTTTTAGACTTGTATTTTTTGATACACTCAAACAAGTAGATATTAGAATTCAAGATGTATTTGAAAACAAAGATCTTTCCAAGCTAGTTGCAGCCATGACAACAGGAGTCAATGGATCACACAACAAAGATTAACCCTGATCAAAGTGTGCCTACTCTGATACCACTTGATAGGCCAAAAATGTATTCACCCCTTGTGATGAATTAACCAATTAATTAGCCAAGTTAATTAATTAATTCAATTATCATGCAATAAGTGTGGTAGCACAAACAAATCACCAACTAAGTTAAGAATGCAGTGGAAAATAGATTGACATGGTGATTTGTTTATGAATGGAGAAAACCTACACAGCAAAAACTCCACCAGGTGATTTTAAGGTCACCACTCTCGAGAATTCACTATTATCACAACAAGCAGTTACAAGTAAAGGAATCCCAGTACCTTATACCAACCTACAGTTGAACTCTTACCCCAATACCCAATTGGACTTGTTCTATAGTGACAATCTCTCCTTTCAATGCACGGCTCCCAGTACGTGACTAACCAATTCGATGCATGAATCCCAATATGCAGCTTACTCACCAACTTGAGAAAGATGTTGACTGCAAAGTTCTTCAGTTCATCAACACGATGAAGATCACGAAGCTCCTTGGTTACAAAACCCTACGGTGTACAAATACAACAGCTTCTTGAATAGAAAAATGAACTAGGGCATGTGTCTCTGGTTCACAATATGCCTGTGAAAAACTTTTGCATTGAGTTGCATCAATTGCGACGTCCCTTAAAACAATCTTTATATATGTTTAGAGTTGTGAGAAAAGAAAGCCCAAACATCTATTCAAGAATTGGAGTGAAATCAGATCTGAAAAACTGATTTTTATAAACCTTGACAAATATCCTATCTATCAAGCAGCTGTCGAGCATTAGGCTTAAACAGCTTTTTAAACCTCGATAGATACTAGCTGTCGAGCTTTAAAATCCAGCACTTCTTCACTTGATTTTTGGATAGACTTGCATGGTTTTAACACTTAAACTTGAAACCTTGTTCCTTAAAGCATTAAACACATCATAGATCTATCCAATTACAAGTAAAGTGCGTTTTGTCAAAGGATTAGCAAATTCTATATTGACATATGTTCCTAACATGATATACATATGTCCTAACATCAAGACATACCCAGCTAGCCAATCCAGTCATGATCAAACTTAACAAATTTTAACACAATCAACAACGAAACCTCTAGCAAATCAAACCCATAAACCCAACAGCCAAACTAATCTTCAACAAACCCATAAATTTTATTAGGAAACAAACACACAAAAAACCTAGAAAATTCAACTCAAAAACAAAATTATAAATCCCAAAGCCCTCATTTTCTCAAAACCAAGCAAAATCATCAATTCCAATACCCCAAAGTACCAAATCAATCTAAAAATACAACCAACCCAAACAAAAATTCTCAAACACTCAAACCTCACCTCCCCCCACCCCCCCTAGATCAAACAATTAAACCTAAATCCTAAAACCAGGTCAACCCTTACCATTGGATTTTTAATCATGGGTTTAGAGAGAAAGCCACCGCTTGTTTTGGCCATGTGTTTAGAGAGAGAGAGTTGGGTTTTTGGCCAAGATTTAGAGAGAGAGAGAGAGAGAGAACTTGAGATATTTTTTAACATTATAACTTGAGAGATTTAATTTATGTTTTGTGTTTGGTTGCCAAGAAAGCTTAAGAAAAGTTGAGAAAGTTATTATAAATTTTTTTCTCAATCTTTAAAATGGAAAAGGTTTATTTCTTTTTCATTTTTTCCAATTTAAATTAAAATTGAGAAATTAAAAGTTCTTTGTTTTTTAATTTAAAAATAAAATAAAATGTTAACATGGCATATTTTAAATTCCAAATAAATTTTAATATTATTATAATAGCCATGTCAACATCAAGTCTCTACTAGCAATGTTGTCCATCTGCCACGTAGGTTATTTCCATTAATGAGATAATGGTAGGAACTAAATTGCGAACAAGTTTTTAGTTATGGAGAAAAAAATAGGAAAAAAAAAGAGAGACCAAAATGGAAATTGACCCAAAATGTATGGACCAGAATGATATTTTTGCCTTCGAAAAACTTTGGCCATTGCTTAACAAGTGAGAATTGTTGCTCAAATTAAAATTTCAAAATATTAAATAGAGTCCCATTATATATATATTATATAAGATAGAAATTCTACTCTATCCTAATCTAAGTGTATATGTGTGTCAAGCTCCCTCTTAGAGACTTGAACCCTGCCCTTTACCCCCACACCCCACAAGCACTTATACTTGTAGAGTCCCATTATTAAGTTGACATCTTTGCATAGTTTATAATAAATACTATATTACGGTATTATAACACCCAACCATTTGGTTCAAACGATGCTTTCAAGAGAAAATATCAGAGAACTACTTATAAACAAGGTAAGGGCCTTATAATTTAACTAGTTGACACATTTTAGTATCTCACGTAAAAACCTTTAGAATTCAAAATTTGTCACCTTCAATTATGAAATTATAAAAATAAAAAAATAAATTGTACTTGGGTCATTCTATATGGATAATTGATTTTCTAACTTGCATACGTCATGTACAGCACATTTGGTACCTCCTCATGTACAAAGTGCTTGGGGGTCTAGGGGAGAAAGGATTTGAGCTGCGTGGTTAGCAACTTGTTGTAATGATTTCTCAAAAAAAAAAAAAAGCATTGAACATGACTACATCAAGTTGAGAGAGAGAGAGAGAGAGAGAGAGAGAGAGAGAGAGACTCCGAAAAGAGGTTAGTTGAGGAAACATTAAGGAAACCTGATTAGTAGCTACAAGATAAGTATCACGTTTAATAGGGAAAGAAAAAGAGAAATTGACAAGCTAGAAAACTTATATTGTTGATAGAAATGGTTATTGTTGTGTTTGGACTGACATCGCAGACTCACAGCTAATGGTTAGAAATGGCTTATTCGTAAAACTAAAACCTCAACATCCAGAAGATTTTATTTGAAATTTTGAATCATTCAAAATTGTCCCGCAGAAGCATATTGATTGGGTTGAATAGGCCAACCTAAGCAAAACAGTAAGCATATCTTGTACACGGGCCAAAATGGCCAAATACCACCTTTTTTGGAAATTTTTAGCAAAAAAACACTATTTCGGAAATAAATGGCAAACTACCACTTTTTCTAGAACTCGAGTTTCAGAAACTCGAGTTCCTCATCAGTTCTACCACCGTGGCACTGCTGAGCTGGAATTTGTGCGATTAAAAAAAATTATGTTGTACTCGAGCTTGGTAAACTCGAGTTCCATGCAACACAATACTTGAGTATACCAGGCTCGAGTACCTTTTATAAAAAAAATTATGTTTATGTTTATTTCTATGGTACTTGAGCTTGGTGAGCTCGAGTACCTTGTAAGGAACTCGAGTTCATAATAACCTTTTTTTTGGGGGGGGGGGGGGGGTAAACAATTTTTTGAATAGTGAAGAACAGAGAATAATTTACGTAGAAAATAGAGTGAACAATTTTTTAAATAATGCTAAACAGAAAATAATTTTATGCAAAATCGTAGAAATAGTTTATGTAGAAAACAGTGAACAATTTTTATGAAAAAACAATGAATAGTTTTAATTAATGCAGAAAATAGATTTTATAAATGCAGTAAGTAGATTCGAATATACAGTAAACATGATGTGCAGAGAGCAAATTTTATTAATGTAGAAACAAATTTTATCAATTCAGAAAAAATGATTCGATTATTGTGAAATTCAAACATGAAAAAGCATTCAGATTTGGCTTTTAAATTTAGAAAACACGATTTCACTAGGTGTTTTATGAGAAAGCGGTGAACAATTTTTTAAATAGTGAATAGAAAAGGAAAATAATTTTATGCAGAATGCTAGAAATAGTTTATGTAGAAAACAGTGAACAATTTTTATGAGAAAACAATAAACAATTTTAGTTAATGTAGAAAACAGATTTTATGAATGCAGTAAGCAGATTCGAATATACAGTAACAATGCCGCTCAATTTATGTTGCTTGTCACACAATGCCGCTCAATTTTTTATTTTGGTGGTTCTTTGTTCTAGATTTAAAATCTCTATATTTTACAATGCTTCTATTTAAATAAATAAAAACATAAAAAAGCTACTTATTTTTATGTTTATGTTTTATTTGTCAATTATCCCAAAAAAAAAAAGTATTTTGAAATTAAAATCTCTATATTTTACAATGCTTCTATTTTAATAAATAAAAACATAAAAAAAAGCTACTTATTTTTATGTTATGTTTATTTGTCGATTATCCCCCCCCCCCCCCCAAAAAAAAGGTTATTAGGAACTCGAGTTTACTAAATTCGAGTTCCTTACAAGGTACTCGAGCTCACCAAGCTCGAGTACCATAGAAATAAACATAAACGTAATTTTTTTTATATAAGGTACTCGAGCCTGGTATACTCAAGTATTGTGTTGCATGGAACTCGAGTTTACCAAGCTCGAGTACCACATAATTTTTTTTAATCGCACAAATTCTAGCTCAGCAGTGCCACGGTGGCAGAATTGATGAGGAACTCGAGTTTCTGAAACTCGAGTTCTAGAAAAAGTGGTAGTTTGCCATTTATTTCCGAAACAGTGTTTTTTTGCTAAAAATTTCCAAAAAAGGTGGTATTTGGCCATTTTGGCCCTTGTACACATATAGTACAACATTGGATAACACAATATTTTGTGGGAAAATTATAAAATATTGTGGGACTGCAATAAATGCGCACTTTTCTATTTTTACACTAATTTTAATTAATGAAACTTATTATTATATAAAAGATAAAAAAAAATACACATTTATTGTAATCACATGATATTTTGTAATTACCCAAATTTGTGGCCATATTCATAATACTTTCATGAATTGTACTATTTATATTTTTGTCACTTCTCCTAGAATTTCATGAAATGGAACAATACCATAATTCATGAGTTGTTTATAGACTAGGACCGACTCAATAATTTTTTTTAAAATTTTTTATTGAGGGTCAAAGAATGAAAAAAATTGAATATTTGAGAATAAATAATATACTAAAATTTAAAAAATAAATTAATATATAAAAAATAAAACAAAAATTCAATATTAACAAAAGAAAATATATAAAAGGGATGTTTCTTAATTAAGGATGACAATTTTTCTCCGTCCCACCCTGCTATGCCCTTTATGGGTTTTCCCCTTCCCGTGAAGGTGGTGGGAAAAGGTGGGGGGGGGGGGGGTGAGGTAGGGCAAGATTTTTCCACACACCCTGGAGTTGGTCAGGGATTAGTTTAGACTTTTTAATCCTGCTCTACCTTGCTCTATTTGTGTTTGTTAGGACATATGTGAATCATGTTAAGAACATATGTCTTTTAGAATTGACTAATCCTTTGACAAAATGTACTTAACCTTTAATTTGGTAGATCTAGGATGTGTTCAATACTTCAACGAACAAGAGTTCAATTCCAAGTATTGAAGCCATGCAAATCCATCCAAAAATCAAGTGAAGAAGTGCTAGATTTTAAAACTCGACAGCTAGCTCGATAGATACCATCTATCGAGGTTTAAAAGGGATCTTCAGCCTGATGCTCGACAACTGCTCGATAGATAACCTATCTATCGAGATTTACAAAAATTAGTTTTCCAGATCTGATTTCACACATATCCATGTATACTTGTTTAGGCTTTCTTTTCTCACAACCCTAAACATATATAAGAATTATTTTAAGGGCCATCACAGCTGATACAAGTCAGTGCAACTTGATGCAAAGGTTTTTCACAAGCATATTGTGACCGGAGACATATGCCCTAGTTCATCTTTCTCTTGAAGAAGCTACTGCATTTGAACGTTGTAGGGTTTTGTAACCAAGGAGCTTCGTGATCTTCATCGTGTTGATGAACTGAAGAACTTTGCAGCCAACATCCTTCTCAAGTTGATGGTTAGTCACATACTGGGAGCCGTGCATTGAAAAGGAGAGATTGTCACTACAGAACAAGTTCAATTGTGTATTGGGATAAGAGTTCAATTGTAGGTTGGTATAAGGTACTAGGATTCCTTTACTTGTAACTGCTTGTTGTGATAATAGTAGATTCTCGGGAGTGGTGACCTTAAAATCACCTAGTGGGGTTTTTGCCTTTGTGGTTTTCCCCATTCGTAAACAAATCACCGTATCAACTTTATTTTCCACTGGATATTAACTTAGTTGGTGATTTGTTTGTGCTGCCACGCATATTGTATGCTAATTGAATTAATTAATTAACTTGGCTAATTAATTGGTTAATTCATCACAATGGGTCAATACATTCTTGTCCTATCAGTGTTAAAGACTTTGTTTGTATTATTAAGATTTTTTTTTTTAGTTTTATTGTAATTTTGTCTTGTTAAAAACTTTTGATAATATTATTCAGATTTTAATAAAAATTAGTTTAATTTGATGTGATAAACTTAATTGTAATTTCAAGTATATTTAAATTAATGAAACAAGTTTTATAAAAAAAAAAAAAAAAAAAAAAAAACAAATTGTAGTAGGTGTGGGGCGAGGTGTGACATATTAACACGAAATCAAATTTTGTGGGGAGGGGCAAATCCCCATGAATTCCCAAAGAATGAGGATGGGATAAGGTAGTTTGCCCCACCATCCGAAGCAGAGACAAGGTAAGACAAAACCAAGCACGGCGGGGTGAAAACCCCATCCTTCGACTCCACCCCACCGCATTGCCATCCCTATTCTTAATACATTTCTAATTCAATCATTTATGATCTATTAAAATGGATCTTGACACAATTTTAAATTATGGAAAAACAACTATGATTGTGTTGTATTAAATATCAAAGAAATTTTATTTTCAGTGTACAAAATTAAAGAGTCTATTAGAAAATTATCTTTCATTTTGTTATAAAATCTAGTTTTGACAATATTCATAACTAAAAATGATTGTGTTGTATTTGTATATTTGACAAGATTCATTTTCAATCATAAACTAGACTCTCTCTCCCTGACAATCTTCTCTCTCTCTCATCTTAGCCTCCCTCTCTTCTCTCTTTCTTGGTTTCTCTCTCCTCTCTGTGTCTTCATCTCTCTCTCTTTCTCTGGCACTTAATCTATCTCTCATTCCTCTCTCTCACTCTCTCAGATCTGCGTGGAGATTCATCATTGTGGTGGAGGCTGTGGGTCTTAGGTCGAGGTGGCATTTATGGTGGAGGTCATGGGTCCTGGTTGTGGCTGGGTCATGGTGGTTTGTAATTTGCTCCTAGGTTTGGGTCATGGTGGTTATTATGATGGTGGGTTTGATGGGTTTTGTTACAATCTACTAGGTTTGTTGTGAAGAAGAGTAAAATTACTATCAAATAGTGTTAGCTAAGATAGAGAGCGAAACAGAGAGAGAAATGAATAAATAAATTAATAGGTTTGAATGTGATGTGAAAGTAAGAAATGAGATATGTGTGAATTGTAGAAGGATGTGTTATGTAGATAAAATAGATATTTTTTTACAAACTCAAATGCTAAGAGCATTAGCATTGGAGTTGCGAAAACTCCAAAAAAAAAAAACTATTTTACAACTCCAAACCACAAAAACCAAGTATTATTTGGGGTTGTATATGTAAACAATTTTACATATGCTGCAACTTAAATAATGCTCCCAAGTGCAGGATTGTCGTAATAACTTTGTAAGTCCGAGGTCAAATTCACATGAAAAAGGGAATTGCTTAGCAAACCACAAGGGAATAAAACTAAAATAATAAAGTTTAATTGAAGAGATTTTTTTTTTTTATGGTTTAGTAAAGTTAATTTAAATTGAGAGAAAATAACAATATATTAAGGCACTAAGTTTTAAGGATCCACACACAACACATCTATTGGTAATCTTAACAATATTTATTTTATAACTAAACTAAAATTAATGTGAAGGATGATCTTAGTCGCATGATTTAACAATAAAAACTCAAGAATTAATTGTTTAAGGTAGTTTCATGAAATTGGTTGATTTTAGGCAAAACAAAACTAGTGAATGAGTTCACAGGGAATATTAAGCATTTAACATGCCCAGAGTCTACGATAAATCAAAGAATTATACAGAACTAAACACTTTTCTAGATGAGTAAATCAATCAAAAACATAATAACATAAGCATTAAAACCATAAAATAATTGTTAAGAACATACCAATAAACAATTGGATTTCACCCCTTACCTTAGCAAGGTTTCTAGCAAGCCATAACACAAATAAAACTCCAAAAGCTATAAAGAAACTTTAAGAAAACCTAAATTAAGTTCTATGTCTGCTCTCCCCTAAATTTTGCCCTAAAGAGCTTATAAATAGGTCAAGGAATCCTATTACATTTTGAATTCCCATTTGTAAAAAATCCCAAGCTTTTAGGCTTCACTTAACCGACATTTTTAGCCCATTTAACTTCAGAATTAGGACTTTTGGTAAATTACAAAGTTGTATCTCTTTAAGTTAACTTTCCATTCTAACTTGAATCATCTCGATTGGAAATCTAAACTGAAAGATATGCTCCAAATACTAATTGATGTGCAGGCTAGAATCCTAATCCGAATTGGACTTGGATTTGGTGCAAATTTCCTTTGATTCCTTGCTCCAATTGGACTCAAATTTAATTGGGTTGGCCTTCTTTGACTTCATCATGGCCCTTTTAAAAGTAAATTCCCTTAGATTTCTTCTTTGCACAAATCCACTCATTTAATTTCATTATCCTACAAAAGACAAATTCACGCATTAAAATTCAATTAAGCATAAAATTGATTATTCAGTGTTATTCCAAAACCAACTATAAAATGCATAAATTAACTCAAAATAAAAATGGTAATTCTTTCTAATCATGATATAAATATGCAAAATTAAGCTATTATCACACTCCCCAATTAGCTCATTGCTAGTCCCTAGCAATTTAATCGACTCGAGACAAAGACACAAAATAACAAAAAAATATTACTTTAGTAGAAATAGTTAATCAAAGGTCAAAACACTAATAACCACCAAAGATATTCCACATGCCATCAATACTCAGTGTGTGAATAGTTTAGCCAACACAAACATAACCTTAGTCTTAAGATAAGATATGTCTTGAATTTCTATCCAAAGTTATGCTTCAACTCAAATCTCCAAGTTGTTAACACTCAACAAATAAAATCACTCCAAAAAGGGTGTAACACTCTCAAACATATGCGAGCATAATAATGTAAAACAAAGACTAATATCTCACATATAAATAAGATGAAGAATGGTGAAGCAAAATAAAGGACATTTATAGTCTCATGAAAGGATGCCAAACACTAAGAATATTACACCTCACATATTGATTAGTCATGTCAAGATCCAAACCATACCTTCCTTAAGATCAAATAGGACTTTCATTGGGATGTAATGTAGGGTAAAGAGGAGGAATTTAGAACAAAGATTATTAAAAATAAAAGTGTTCCCAAGAATAATTAGAGAGACAACTTCTTTTGAGTATATGACAATTGATTTATCCTATCATGTTTCTTGAATATTGCAATTTCACTTTCTTTCTTTTTTCTTCAAAATTTCATCAACAAATTCATTCTCTATTTCTTCCTCTTTCAGATTCCTTTTTTTTCAACATTTTTCCTTTTCTGTTTATGACTCTTTTTTTTTTTTTTTTTTTTTTTTTTTTTTTTTTTTTTAAGTGAGTCCTCCTTTTCTTCCAGTTATTTCACCACAAATTTACCGCAATAAGACAATTTGATTGCATTCATTCTTGGAACACTTTAGGAAAGGGTTTGAGAAAGAATGGCTAAAATAATAGGCTCAAATGGGTGACTTCCGGTAATGTATGAAGAAGAAAATAATAAAGGCTCAAAATTAACAAAGATGGCCTAAAATCATCTCTTAAGGATTGGGATAGTTGTTCAAAATCCATGACTTTAACGTATTCAAGTGTGGCATAAAATTGATGAATTCTTAGCATTCGACCAAATCAAAGAATAATGAGACTAAGCAACAACAAAGTTATGTTCTTCCAAATGAAAAATGAGATCTAAAGAAAATAACCCTCTATGACTTTTAAAGAAACAATGTGGCCTAATGCAATCCCTTTTTGTGACCATGAAATGACACTTTTCCCAATTTAGTAGTAAATTCTTTTCTTCACACCTAGTTAAGACTTTTTGCAAATTAGAAAGACATTCATCAAAGGAGTTACCAAAAACATGAAAATCATCCATGAAAACCTCTAAATAATGCTCTACCATGTCACTAAAAATACTTAGCATGCATCTTTGAAAATTGGCAGGTGCATTACATAAACCAAATGGCATCCTCCTAGATGCAAAAGTACCAAAAGGACAATTAAATGTGGCTTTCTCTTGATCTTCAAGTGCAATTTCAATTTGATAGTACCCAGAATACCCATCTAAAAAGTAATAGTACTCATGACCCACTACTCTGTCTAAAACTTGATCCAAGAAAGGTAAAGGGAAGTGATCTTTCCTAGTGACTGCATTCAATTTTCTATAATCAATACACATGCACCAACCTGCGGTGACACGAGTTGGAATTAACTCATTATTCTCATTTTTTACCACAGTTATTCCAAATTTCTTAGGCACCACTTAAGTAGGACTTACCCATTTACTATCTGTGATGGGGTATATAATACCCACATTTAACACTTTAAGCACTTCAATACTAACTATCTCTTTCATTGTAGGGTTCAACCTATGTTGCGTCTCCCTAGATGGTTTAGCATTGTCCTCTAAATAAATCCTATAAGCATAGTTGTCAAAACATGAATCGTATCGTGAATTGAGTTTTTATTTTTCCGTGTCATATATCGTATCGTATCGTGTATCGTAAAATATACAAACACTTAATAAAATTTATAAAAAAAATTATAGATATACATATATAAATGGTATATTTATTATAAATTTTGAATATACTTAGTTAATAACTAATTTATTCATCACTTATGTAATAATATTTAACAAGCTAACTAAATAAATCAAACTAGCACGTGTTTATAACATATACATTCAAATTGCTTAAATTCAAAATTGATAATATATTACAAATGACCCAAAAATTAATTTACTTTTCTTATAATCATCATATTGGCTAATCAACCACATCTAAGTCAATGCTATCATCACATTTATTATTTTGCAAATTTATTTTTTCATTAAAATTTTCTTCATCACCTTTAACATTTACTATCTCTTCTTGTTCTTTTTTTTAATAATTAAAAAAAAAAAATCTTGTTGGCATTCTAGTTTCTTGGACTTATAACAATAATGAAAAAAATAAAAATAAAATAATTATATTTTCAATTAATATCTTATTCATAGTATAGAAAATAAATCTGTAAATATTAAAGTGATGTGTAAGTGTGTATTGTGTAGTTCAAATTTTGTAGAAGAAAGAGAGGAAAATAAACTTATGAATATGTTATTTTATTAGGTTAAATTAAGTAACCTAATATTTTTTTGTTTAAAACAAGTCTAACAACTTGTTAGATTCAAATAAAAGCACAAATTTTAACAAAAAATCTCATTTTAAAGCATTTGTCTATGTATCGTACGATACGTACGATTTTACAATACAATACGATTCATACTATACACACACTGTATCGTATAATTCATGAGCACTAACGATACTCTGATATGATACGGAACTTTTTACACATGATACGATATGTATCGCGTATCGTACGATACTAACAACTATGCCTATGAGTCCAAACCAATGGGCTAATTCCTTTAATGTTAGCTATGTTCCATCCTATGGCACTCTTATGTCTTCTCAAACCATTTAATAACTTACCTTCTTGCAAAGAATCAGGTTTAGAAGATATTACCACAGGAAAAGTCTCATCGATTCCTAGAAAAGAATACTTGAGCTCAACAAGCAAGGGCTTTAACTCCAATTTTGGTATTTGCTCACTAGATGGCAACAACTTTATCTCACGAGGTGGCAACTCCTCATATTTAAATTTCCAATTGCTCGCTTCCAATTCCTGTGCAGATTCCAAAAGACAGTGAATGTAGGCAATGTCGGAATTCTCATCCAAATTAAAATCACATGAATTGACTAGACAAGCTTCTAATGTGAAAGTTCAAATATGTGTATAAACACCCTTGAACGTTTAGACCCCCAAATTACAACTTAACCAATTCAAGCATTATGTCAAACAACTAGTGTGCGGAAAATTAACATAAGCTATAATATGGAATTGGAAAAACTATCTAAGCCAAATTAAAATCACAACCCACAACAGATAATAAAAGGCAAAGATAAAAGGGAAGGAAGATGCAAACACAAAGACAACATGCGATGTGTTATCAAAGAGGAAACCGAAGCCCTCGGCGTAAAACCTCTCCGCCACCCTCCAAGTGGTAAACAATCCACTAGAAAATATAGTTGGGATGCATGGACAGCAATAGACCCTCCAAGCCTAATCTACCCAATGCACCTAATCCCTCCAAGCTTCTTGCTCCAACGAGGTTGCGCCGAACCATTTTCTTTTCTAGCTTCCCGGATTCCGCTACTAGACCGTAGCATCAACCAATGTAGATTGGTTCCTTCCTAACTGCTTCCCAGAAATCCAAACAGCCCTCTCACGGTGATGAATATGGTGAGAACAAGGTTTGGTAAAATGCCTCTCAAGGATTTGACAATGGAGAGGAAGAAAGTTGAGGAATTTGAAGAGACTCTAATGTATAGATTGTGGGTGAATCAATCTTGTTTTTCTTTAGGGTTTCTCTCTTAAAATTCTCTCTGGAAGCTCTCTTTCATTTGTGGGTAAAAGGGGTATTTATACTAGAGTAAGAGAGGAATGTGAAACGTCAGGATTTACAAAACAGGGGTGGCTCGCGGCTTGACCTCGCGACTTGACTGAGTCGCAAGATCGAGTCGCGAGATAACCGTATGGCCAGTTGTCCTGTTTTGTCTTGTAGTGCTCCAGCTAGCATGACTGTTTACCTTCTGGCATGCTTGGCACGTGTGCTGCGTCTGGCGGCTTGAAGCCGCGAGCCACCCACGAGAACAAACCGCGAGTCTCTATTTTCTTGCACACTCTTGAGCAATCAACACTCTATCTCACTCACTACCCTTACAACAAACCCACCTAAATACAGGGTTACTAAATGCTGAAATACAAGCAAATTTGGCACGGAATAAAGCCAATAAAATGGTTGATTAAATTCAACCTTACATAATGGATTTGAAAAAACATGTTTTGTTGAATTGTTCTTGAACAAGTGTTTCAATTAATTCAACTTCATTCATATCCTCTTCATCCCTAGGTTGCTTACAAGTATAAAAAATATTAAACTCAAGGGTCATATTCCCAAAAGATAATTTTAAGACTCCATTTCTACAATTTATCAATGCATTAGAAGTTGCAAGAAATGGGCATCCTAAAATCACAGATATTTGAGAATTAGCATTAGAAACAAGATGCATGTCCAAAATAATAAAGTCAACAGGAAAATAAAATTTGTCCACTTGAACCAAAACATCCTCAACAACTTCCTTTGGCACAATCATAGATCGATCAACAAGTTGTAAAATTATGGAAGTGGGTTTTAACTCGCCTAGACCTAATTGCTCATACACTGAATATGGCAAAAGATTCACACTTGCCCCAAGATCAAGCAAAGCTTTCTCTATTTTTGAATTACCAATCACACATGAAATAATGGGACAACCTAGATCTTTGAACTTAGGAGGTCTATTGTTTTGAATGATTACACTAACTTGTTCAGTTAAAAATGCCTTCTTATGTACATCAAGCTTACGCTTAATAGTACACAAATATTTCAAAATTTTAGCATATGTTGAAATTTGTTTTATGGTATCCAAAAGAGGAATGTTCACTTTAACTTGCTTAAGTACTTCAAGGATTTTAAAATTTTGATTCACTTTTTAAGGTGGAATCAACCTTTGGGGAAAGGGAGTAGGGATAGGACATCTTTCAATTTCATTAGATTTAGGCTCAAGGACTTCAACACTACTCTTTATTTTGGAAGATTCATCATGTGTGTTGCTTTTAGGAATATATTTTTCAATGATTTTTCCACTACAAAGAGTAGTTACAGATTTAACTTGACTCACTTTATTTTCAAAGGAACTACAATCATCAACACAAAATTGACCTTGGGGGTTTGGTTGTGGTTGAGATGGAAACTTGCCCTTTTATACTGTGCTCATGGATGTGGTCAATTTAGTGAGAGTGCTCCTAATGTCATTTATGGCTTGTGAGTTCTGATTATTAATGGTGGATTGGGTCTGTATGAATTGTTGCAAAGTGTCCTCAAGACTCTTCTTTGGAGGGGGATTATAGGGAACAAAATTTATAGAACCATGTGTAGGAGGTGCAACCACATTATCATTCCTCCAACTAAAATTTAGGTGATTCCTCCACTCTAAATTGTATGTCTCTAAATAGGGGGAAGGGTATGATTTTTTCACCATGTTCATTGCATTTGCTTGATCATGCAACACCTCTTTAAAAGCTGAAATTGTAGGACGTTCATTTGTAGGGTGTTCCATGGTCTCACAAATTATACAAACCTCATCCATTTTAGGCACAATATTGACTCCATTGACTTTCCTTAATTCCATGGCTTCAAGATTCCTAGTTATACTAGCCACCCTAGCACTAAGGTCATCATCTTCCCTAAGTTTGTACTTACCACCCCTAAAGGGGTTGGTGGATGCTCTAGACCTATCTAAGGTATCAATGGTACCTCAAGATTGGGCACTCTCAGCTAAGAAATCAAAATAATCAAAAGCCTCATCAGGATCTTTATTCAAAAACTCTCCATTGCACACATCATCTCTACAAATTGATGCATCTTTGGAGTTAAACTTTCATAGAAAAAACTAATAATCCGCCAAGTTTAATAGCCATGATGTGGACAAGCATTAAGCAAATCTTTAAATCTTTCCCAACATTGATAAAATGTCTAATTATCTTTTTGTGAAAAATTCATTATTTGTCTTTTAAGGGCATTAATCCTATGAATTGGAAAAAATTTCTTTAAAAGCTCAGTTTGCATCTCATGACAAATACCAATTGACTTGGGTCTCAAAGAATTAAGCCAAGTTTTTGCCTTGTCTTTAAGAGAAAAAGGGAACAACTTCAACCTAATGGTCTCTTCATTACATGATTGGCCATGGAAGGTAGAACATGCCTCCTCAAATTCCTTAAAGTGTAGGTAAGGATTTTCAGAATCTAAGCCTTAAAATTTAGGAAGTAATGAAATCATACCAAGCTTAAAATTAAAATTATTTGCATTAGTTGGAAAAACGATGCATGATGGTGCACTACTCCTAGTAGGTTGCAAATAATCCCTAAGAGTTCTAATGGGTTGGTGAGCATGGAAGTTTTCATTATTTAAATTATTCTCATCACCATGATTACCCTCCAAGTCCGCCATGATATCAAGTGTGTGAGAATGTGTGAAAGAATTAGATAAAATTGTGAAAACAAGAAAGAAAAACAAAAACAAAACAAAACAAAACAATTACCTTTAACAATAAAAAGAAGTAAAAGTAAAAAGAAAAACTCTAAAGGAAAATTAAACTAGTTAAAAAGAAAAGAGTTGGAGAGATATTACCAAATATGTGAAGAAATTTAATGCTAAAAACCTCTCCAAACAAAGTGGAATGCTTCTGTAATCACCTCATCCTCGACAACGGTGCCAAAAACTTGCTGCGACTTAAATAATGCTCTGAAGTGCAAGATTGTTACAAAGTAATAACTCGATAAGTCCAAGGTCGAATTCAGAGGGAAAAGGGAATTGATTGGCAAACCACAAGAGAATAAAACTAAAATAATAAAATTTAATTGAAGAGAATTTTGATGGTTTAGTAAAGTTAATTGAAATTGACAGAAAATAACAATATAATAAAGCGCTAAGGTTTAGGGATCCACACACAACACATCTATTGGTAGTCTTAACAATATTTATTTTATAACTCAACTAATATTCATACGAAGGATGATCTTAGTCGGATGATTTAACAAAAAAAGCTCAAGAATTAACTGTCTAAGGTAGTTTCATGAAATTGGTTGATTTTAGGCAAAACAAAACTAGTGAATTAGTTCGCAGGGTATATTATGCATTTAACGTGCCCAGAGTCTATGATAAATCAAAGAATTATACAAAACTAAACACTTTTCTAGATGAGTAAATCAATCAAACACATAATAACATAAGCATTAAAACCATAAAATGAAAGTTCAAAAACGTGTATAAACACCCTTGAACGTTTAGACCCCCAAATACAAAATAACCAATTCAAGCTTTATGACAAACAACTAGTGTGCGGAAAATGAACATAAGCTATAAACAGAATTGGAAATCAATCTAAGCCAATTATAAATCACATCCACAGCAGAAAATAAAAGGCAAAGATAAAGGGAAGAGAGATGCAAACACAAGGACAACACACGATGTGTTATCGAAGAGGAAACCGAAGCCCTCGGCGTAAAACCTCTCCGCCGCCCTCCAAGCGGTCAATAATCCACTAGAAAATGCAGTTGGGATACATGAACAACAATAGACCCTCCAAGCCTAATCTACTCGATGTACCTAAGCCCTCCAAGCTTCTTGCTCCAACAAGGTTGCGCCGAACCTTTTTCTTTTCTAGCTTACCGGATTCCGCTACTAGACCGTAGGATCCGCCATCCTTGGCATCTTCCAATGCTTCCCAAAGCTCCAAAAACACTCAACACTCTGAATGGGTGTGGGTAGTGTTTGGATAGAAATCTCCTCTCAATAGGTATGACAATGAGAGAGGGAATGAGAAGAGACTACAAAGATTTCTCTCTAAGAATGAGTAGCTCTCTCTAATTGGGTGGGTGTTTTGAAGAAACCTCTCTTAGGGTTTTTCTTTCTGAATAGCCACACATATCTTGTGGGAATGAGGGGTATTTATACTGGTGTGAGAATGGAATACGAAGAGTAAGTTTTTCCAAAAACAGGGCTGGCTGGCGACTTGACCTCGCGACTTGACTGAGTCGCGAGTTCAAGTCGCAAGCTAACTTAATGGCCAGTCTGGATTTTTGTCGTGTAGTACTCCAGGTGGCGTGACTGTTCAGCTCCCCTGCATGCTCTGCACGTGAGCAACTTTTGGCGGCTTGCAAGCCGCGAGCCACCCGCGAGTCCTAGCCGCGAGTCTCTGCTTCACTGCACTGTCTTGAGCATTTCTTCACACTTTCTCACACACTACCCTTACATGATTCCCACCTAAATACAAGGTTTCTAAATGCTATATTACAAGCAAATTTGTCATGGAATAAAGCCAACACATGGTTGATTAAATTCAACCTTACAATCTCCCCCTTTGGCTATTTCATGACAAAACACCCTAAAACAGACTCTAGACTTAAACGTGAGTTTGGGAACAATGGCAAAACTCACTCACACCTAAATCTAGAAACTGTGCAGCTCTTGAATCATATGAACATGAATCTCCTGAAACACAACAATACACCATGATCATTGTATGCAGAAAAGCATGAAATGCATATGAAGCAAGCAATATGTGATCAAGCAAAGATGGAGTTAAGAAACTGTAAGGTTGAATTTATTCAACCATCTAATTGGCTTTATTCCGTGCCAAATTTGCTTGTAATTCAGCATTTAGTAACCCTGTATTTAGGTGGGATTGTTGTAAGGGTAGTGAGTGAGATAGTGTGAAGATTGCTCAAGAGTGTGCAAGAAAACAGAGTGTCGCGGCTGGGACTCGCGACTGGACTCGCGGCTTCAACCCGCCAGAAGATGCACACGTGCCAAGCATGCTGGAAGATGAACAGTCATGCTAGCTGGAGCACTACAGGACAAAACAGGACAACTGGCCATACGGTTAACTCGCGACTGGAACTCGCGACTTAGTCAAGCCGCGAGGTCAAGCCGCGAGCCACCCCTGTTTTGGAAAAACCTGACGTTTCGCATTCCACTCCTCTTCAGTATAAATACCCTTTTAACCCACGATTGAAAGAGAGCTTCCAGAGAGAATTTTGAGAGAGAAACCCTAAAGAAAAACCAGATTGTTTCACCCACAATCTCTACCTTAGAGTCTCATCAAATTCCCTCACTCTCTTCCTCTCCATTGTCAAATCCTTGAGAGGACATTATACCAAACCTGATTCTCACTATTATCATCTCTGTGAGACAGACGTTTGGAGTTCTGGGAAGCAGTTAGGAAGGAGCCAATATTCATTGGTTGATGCTACGGTGTAGTAGCGGAATCCGGAAAGCTAGAAAAGAAAAAGGTTCGGCGCAACCTCGTTGGAGCAAGAAGCTTGGAGGGCTTAGGTGCATTGGGTAGATTAGGCTTGGAGGGTCTATTGCTGTCCTTGTATCCCAACTGTATTTTCTAGTGGATTGATTACCGCTTGGAGGGCGGCGGAGAGGTTTTTCGCCGAGGTCTTCGGTTTCCTCTTCGATAACATATCTGGTGTTATCGCTGTGTTTGCATCTTCCTTCCTCTCTATCTCTGCCTTTACATTATCTGCTGTGGTTTATTTTGTTGTGGCTTAGATAGTTGTTTAATCAATTCCATGTTATAGCATATGTTAAGTTTCCGCACACTAGTTGTTTAACATATTGCTGTGTTGATTAAATTGGTTTTTGGGGGTCTAAACGTTCAAAAGTGTTTTTGTACACGTTTTTTAACTTTCAATTGGTATCAGAGCGGGTACACATCTGTTTGGTTTCATTACCATTGTGTGATCCTTGACTCCCGTTCTTTTTGAGATGGATAGGTCTCAATCCCTTAATGCACCTCCATATTTTGATGGAAGTAATTATGCATTTTGGAAGGTTCGTATGAGAGCCTTTTTATGCTCTATTGATGAATCCGTGTGGGATGCTGTTGAGATGGGTTGGACCAAACCTGAAGCAGCCAAATCCACATGGGATAAGGCAGCACTTACTGCTTCTAATGCTAACAGTAAAGCACTAAATGCTATTTTCTGTGGTGTGTCTCCAGATGAATTTCACAGGATTTCTCACATTATTATTGCCAAAGATGCATGGGAGATTCTGGAAACAACTTATGAAGGCACGAAGAAGGTGAAAGATACCAAGTTACAAATGCTGACCACTCGGTTTGAGGAGCTCAAGATGAGTGAGGATGAGTCTTTCGACTCTTTCTATGGGAAGTTGAATGAAGTGGTTGTCAGTAAGTTTAACTTGGGGGAGAAGATGGAGGACTCTAAGATTGTAAGGAAGATCCTTCGATCATTGCCGGAAAGCTTCCGTGCTAAAGTGACAGCCATTGAAGAGAGCAAGGATCTTGACGACATCAAGGTGCAGGAGCTGGTTGGTTCTCTACAGACCTATGAAATGTCGCTGCCAAATCAACGGAAGGGTAAATCCATTGCTCTAAAGACCGTTAATGAGAAGGTGGAAGATCAAGGCTCGTCAGGAGAAGATATGGTTGACAAGGATGTAGCCTATCTTGTTAAAAATTTCAAGAAGTTTTTGAAATTCAATAACAATGGAAAATTTGATGATAAGAGAAATTTCCAAAATTCTGGAAGGGAGAAGAGGGATTTCAAGAGGAAAGATGGAAAAGAATCCCAATCCACATAAAGTGTTACTTGTTTTGAATGCAACGGGCATGGACACTTCAAGAGGGAATGTCCTAATTATTTGAAATCAAAAGGCAAGGTGTATGCCACGACCTTGAGTGGTTCAGACTCATCCGACTCAGAATCTGAAGAGAGCTGTGATGGAGAAGGGAACTATTCAGCTTTCATGACTATTGCTCATGTTGAGTCTTCGGATGAATTGAATTTGCTTGTTCAAGACCTTGGAGAACATAGTGAGGATGACTCACTAGGAATTGTTGAAGAATCGGAAGCTGAAGAAGAAGAAAGCACAGCTACTCTTCAAGAAAATTACAACTCACTTTTGGAGAAATCTGGTGAATACACAAGGGTGGCCAAGGCTGCTGTGAGAAAGATGAAGAAGGCTGAGGAGGACTACAAAAGTCTCCTAATCAGGTATAGGGAGGCCAAATGCGAGATTGAAACTTTGAATGGTGAGCTCTCCGAAGCTTACACTAAAGTTAGATTTCTTGAAAGTGAGGTTGTTCAAGCAAATGCAAAAATAGAAAGGGTCACCACCAAGAAGCTTGATGATGTTATATCATCTCAAAAGAGCTTCTCAGACAAATCCGGACTGGGATATACCGGAGGAAGTAGCTCAACTGGAAATGTCACCAAAGAAGTGAAGTTTGTGAAGTCCAAAGATCCAGTTGTAGCTGACTCTACGAGTGTGAACCTCGATGTGGAGAAAAAGAAGAATGTGGTGGACCAACGGATGCTGAATCATCGGAATCAGTCTATGGGCAGGTCCGAGTCTCGTGCCAAGTCACGTCCACGACCACAAAGAGGTCCTAGAGGAATGTATGTGTGCCATTATTGCGGACTTCAAGGGCACACTCGACCAAATTGCCAAAAGCTGAGGGCAATGAACAGTGCAACTCCTCAAAGGTCAGGAGGACCAAGAGTTGATAGGAGAACGTGGGCAGGGGATCAACCTAGAGAGCAAAACGGAGATCCCGGAATGATGGACGTGATGAAGATGATTGGTGCATTCACCAACTGCTTGGAAAGCTTCTCACGAAGGTTTGAAAGCCCTAACTCCCGTACCCAATCCTTTAAGGAAATCACCCCAAACGCAAGTGCCGTGTGGGTGAAAAGGGGTACTCATGCATAAGCATTACAACATGTCCATGCATTAATACTTCCTATGCTTTGTGACTATGTTTGTTCGGTATGCTTGTTGCTTTTGATTTTGTTTGTTTGTTTGTGAATTTTTCTTATTGTGTTTTATCAATCTTTTTGTTTCTTGAGTCAAAAATCCAAAAATTACATAAAAAATTTGAAAATCAAAAAGCTTGATTGACTTTGTTGAGTTTTGTCTTAAAACTCGTTTTGCCGTGTGCCTTTGTGCTAATGGCTTTGTGCATTTTCGAACATTACTTGTCTTCATGCACTCATATCACTATGGGAAAAATCTTGAAATCTATGTGATTGTTGTAAATAGATCTTCAAACTTGTCATGAATGATTAGTGAATGGTTATGTTGATCTTGAAACATGCATAGACTTGTGTCTATATCTCTTCCCATTTTTATTTTTTTTTGCTAAAAAGAGCTCACTAAATGTAAATCTCCAAATGAAAAGAGATATTGAGCTGCAAAAGCCTGTCGCACATTCTAGTATTTGACTAGGAAAAAGGGTAAGCGACCTTATATCAAAAGTGAAATTTCTTTCAAAAAGGCCAAAGGCCTGTTCTTCAAAGAAAAATGTTGTCTATACCTCTCACAATGAGAGATGATTGCCTCAAAAGATCAAAGGTTATGGCTGAAAGTGGAGTCAAATGAAAGGCTTCAAGTTATGTTATCAAGTTGTGTGGGAAGTCATATATTCATATTTCTATAATTGAGATTGGTCACATGATCTAGTGCTAATTGTGTATGCCTTGGTTGAATTGATCATTGAAGCTTCACATTAGACAAAGAACTATTTCATTGTTGATATCCACACACAACACACAAGTTTATGTTTGATAAATGCCATATTCATTTGTGTGATTGTACTTGATAAAATGTGTTTTCACATACTCAATCTTTGTTAATTCAAGCACAAAAAGATTTTTGAGTGTTTTAGGTGTTTTTGGAAAGTGTTTTGCTGAAAAATCTGAAAATTTCAAAAATACAGTTTTGCCCTGTTTTGGCGGCTCAGTCGCGGGTGTGTCAAGTCGCGAGCTTCAGTCGCATCTTCGCTGGTCAGTTTTGGCGACTTGTTCGCGAGTGGAAGGTCCAGTCGCGAGATTCACTCAGAGATTTTCGCGACTCAGCTCGCGACTCACTCACGGGTAGACCTTCCAGTCGCGAAAAACACTTAGAAAAATTTTTCAAAAATTTCCTCTTGAGTGCTTTGGCGGCTTGAGCTGGCGACTGTGTGGCGACTTGACCCAGTCGCGAAAATCGCGTGTTTTGCAGAAACAGGAGCAGTTTTTAAACTTTTTCAGTTTTTTCCCTCGAATTTTTGTGACTGTTCATCTTCTCTCTAAACACTCTCCCTCCCAAACACTCCGTGCTCCCTTTTCCAATCTCTTGTGTTGCATTCTTACAGCCCAAAATCGTCTAGTTCCAGGTATGGGTTTTCTGATTTTCACTCTTTTCTACTTGATTTTGTGCTTTTACCCTTGATTTTTCGCATTTGATTGTGTTTTTGAAATGGGTTTGTGGTTCGGTCTCTGCTCTTTGTTCTTGCTTAGCTTGTGGATTCTGTTGTTATAGGTTGTGTTAATGATAGTCATTTTCCTTTGCTCTTGTGCTTAGCTAAGTATTCCTTTCATTTCAATCTGAACGTTGAGCTGTTGAGATGTTACTATTGGTTCTGTTTGAGGTTGTGAGTTTTCCTTTGCTAGATTTGCATGTCTTAGAGTGTTAATCTGTGGGAAGATTCTGTTAGGCTCAATATATTGTGTGTATGTCATATCATTTTCCATAATCTGCCTCAATGTCATTTATTTGCCTTCAGGATAGCTTCACCATGTTGT
Source organism: Quercus robur (assembly GCF_932294415.1). Classification (NCBI taxonomy): domain Eukaryota; kingdom Viridiplantae; phylum Streptophyta; class Magnoliopsida; order Fagales; family Fagaceae; genus Quercus; species Quercus robur. Next base: position 39,256,239 of record NC_065538.1, on the reverse strand, counting down.
TCATGTGTTTCCTATCCTAGGATTGGTTTATCCATATGTTTGAACTAAATTGCTTGCTGGTTAAGTGTTTGAAGTTCACTTGTTTGATTGATATCTCTCTCTGTTAACTACATGGTACTGACTGGTTGTGCACATATATTGTTATATGTTGTTGTGGCCTTTTCTGATTGTTCACAGATGGATCCTTCACCCCAGAAGAAGAAATCTACTGCTAAAAGGGCTGACAAAAGACTTAAGATGGATCCTAGATTGTTTAGGTCAGTTCATCATTTTGAGAGATACAAGGATAACTTCTTGAATGCAGGAATCATTCAAGAGAGATTTGTGGATTTGGAAGATTTAAGGCAAACTTTTATTCCCAGTTGTTTTGAAGGAAGAGGATGGGACAAACTTTTGAGTGATTTCCCTTTGGTGTGTGAACCCCTGATTAGAGAATTTTATTCAAATGCTGTGATAAAGGAGAATGAGTTAAATTGCTGGGTTAGAGGGAAAGAATTCATTTTGGATGCACATGTCATAGATGATGTACTAGGGCTTGAGGGTTTGGATGATGAGGAGTTTATCAATTTCAAGGATAGGAGTGTCTCTATTGAAACAGTTCAACAGAGGATAGGTGGGCAGAGAGAAGGGAAGTGTTTGAATACCACTGCCTTTCCAGTGGACATGAGGGTTCTAACCATAATCATGATGTTTAACCTTTATCCTATTAAGAAGTTGACCACAATCAATTGTGCTAGAGCAATTTTTCTGATGGATCTCAAAGAGAAGAACTTCATAGATATAAGTTCCCACATCTTTGACATCATTGTGGATGAGACAAGAACAACATCTAGACCAAAACTGATCTTTCCCAGTCTCCTAATGAGGATATTTCGAAGGAAAGGTGTTCAAATTCCTCAAGACATCAGTCACATGTCTACACCCTCTGCAATCAACAAACTTACCTGCAAAAGGATCAGTGCTAGGCTTCCAGGAGAAGAAGATGAAGGTGATGAAGGAGAGGAAGTCCCAATGGACACTGATGCAGAGGCAGCAGGGCATGCATCCACCTCAACACCAAGGAGGAGTAGTAAGAGGTCCAGAGCTTCAACTTCTGCAGATGCACCTCCAGATGCTTTCCAGATCATTCTGGAAAGGCTTGATGGGATTAGGGCAGTCCAGACTGAGCATTCTGACAGAATGAGAGCCATGCAAGATCAGATTGATGTCTTGGCTGCTACACTTGACAGCTTCACAACTCAGCATGACAAGTGACCTTTTGGCCATTCCATGTCAAAAAGGGGGAGAAAGTTCATTGATAATTGAAAAGCAGAAAAGCAGCTCTTAAGGGGGAGTAATTTGTTGAGGGGGAGTAATTAGTGTTTTTATGGTTTTTATGGTTTTAATACACTGGGTTTTGGTGTATAACTGTTTCTAAATCTTTTCATATACTCTTGGATAAACTTTTATATATGTTTAATGATGTTATTCAGGTTTTTGTTAGTTTGTACCCATATGCTTTTGTAAGCTTTGAGGGTTTATGTTTTATGCATAGTTTGTAGGCCTTGTGGTATGTACCATGCTTAAGTGCAGCCTTTATGCTATGTTGAAATCAGTATGTTAAATCTAAATGTTCTGCATTGTGGTTTATGTACTGTCACTCTTGTGCCCTTGTAGGATTGTTCCTAGATGCATAAGCCTTGTGTGCTATGCATTGGTTGAGTGTTGTACATACAAGTGTCTTGCCTTGTGCTTGTTAACTTGTATGTCCTTGTGTTCATTCCAAGTGTGAATGAAAACTGTGATCACTACTTTGTGGTGTTCACTTGGTTGATCAAGCCATGGTTTGTTCTTTAACTCCATCTTATGCTTGATCTTATATTGCCTGTTTCATATGCATTTATAATTTTTTGCTTACAATGATCATGGTGTATTGTTGTGTTTCAGGAGTTTATGTTCATATGATTCAAGTGCTTCACAGCTTCTAGAATTAGGTGTGAGTGAGTTTTGATCAACTGTTCCCAACTCACATGTTAAGTCTAGAGTCTGTTTTAGGGTTTTGTCACGGAATAGGCAAAGGGGGAGATTGTAAGGTTGAATTTATTCAACCATCTAATTGGCTTTATTCCGTGCCAAATTTGCTTGTAATTCAGCATTTAGTAACCCTGTATTTAGGTGGGATTGTTGTAAGGGTAGTGAGTGAGATAGTGTGAAGATTGCTCAAGAGTGTGCAAGAAAACAGAGTGTCGCGGCTGGGACTCGCGACTGGACTCGCGGCTTCAACCCGCCAGAAGATGCACACGTGCCAAGCATGCTGGAAGATGAACAGTCATGCTAGCTGGAGCACTACAGGACAAAACAGGACAACTGGCCATACGGTTAACTCGCGACTGGAACTCGCGACTTAGTCAAGCCGCGAGGTCAAGCCGCGAGCCACCCCTGTTTTGGAAAAACCTGACGTTTCGCATTCCACTCCTCTTCAGTATAAATACCCTTTTAACCCACGATTGAAAGAGAGCTTCCAGAGAGAATTTTGAGAGAGAAACCCTAAAGAAAAACCAGATTGTTTCACCCACAATCTCTACCTTAGAGTCTCATCAAATTCCCTCACTCTCTTCCTCTCCATTGTCAAATCCTTGAGAGGACATTATACCAAACTTGATTCTCACTATTATCATCTCTGTGAGACAGACGTTTGGAGTTCTGGGAAGCAGTTAGGAAGGAGCCAATATTCATTGGTTGATGCTACGGTGTAGTAGCGGAATCCGGAAAGCTAGAAAAGAAAAAGGTTCGGCGCAACCTCGTTGGAGCAAGAAGCTTGGAGGGCTTAGGTGCATTGGGTAGATTAGGCTTGGAGGGTCTATTGCTGTCCTTGTATCCCAACTGTATTTTCTAGTGGATTGATTACCGCTTGGAGGGCGGCGGAGAGGTTTTTCGCCGAGGTCTTCGGTTTCCTCTTCGATAACATATCTGGTGTTATCGCTGTGTTTGCATCTTCCTTCCTCTCTATCTCTGCCTTTACATTATCTGCTGTGGTTTATTTTGTTGTGGCTTAGATAGTTGTTTAATCAATTCCATGTTATAGCATATGTTAAGTTTCCGCACACTAGTTGTTTAACATATTGCTGTGTTGATTAAATTGGTTTTTGGGGGTCTAAACGTTCAAAAGTGTTTTTGTACACGTTTTTGAACTTTCAGAAACAAACCATGGCTTGATCAAACAAGCAATCACTACAAGGTAGTGATCACAATGCTCATTCACACTTGGAATGAACACTTGAACATACAAGCTAACAAGAACAATGCAAGTTACTTGTATGCCCAACACTCAACCAATGCATAATACACTAAGTATATGCATCTAGGAAAAATCCTACAAGGGCACAAGAGTGACAGTACATAAACCAAAATGCATAACATTTAGATTAAAGTACTGATTTCAACATAGCATAAAGGCTGCATTAAGCAAGGTACATACCATAAAGCCTACAAACCTATGCATAAACCATTAACCCTAAAAGCTTACAAAAGCACATGGGTACAAAGCACATTATATTGAATAAAAACTTAAACAATATAAACTAAAAGTGCTTAAAGTTTCTCCCCTTCAAAATGATGAGAAGCTGTGATGCACTTAGAACATATATACTTGTAACCTGAAACACTTGCACAAAACACATTAGACCTTCAAGGTAAAGCAAGTAATAAAAGAACAAGTATAATGTAACAAGTAAATTGTGATCAAGTAAACATGATGTGAAACATGTGAGCAACTTGATCATACACCAAAACAATCATATAGAAATGACTACAATGATCACATAGCAAAGCAAATGATCATACGAACATGCATTCAAAGAAGCACAATAGCATAGGGATATATACATGTCCAAAGCACAAACATGATGCAATGAGAACAACAAAGTATAACTCAAAGCACCATAAAGCCAACAAAGAAAACAAACAGAACAAAGTTTTCTAGATAACACAATGTCTTCTCCCCCTTGATATATGCATCTCCACTATGGAAAAACTCTCCCCCTACAAATGTGCACGAGAAATAGAATTTCTCCCCCTAAGGATGTGCACAAGAGTCATAACAAGAGTCATATAGAAATGACAAAACACTTCGGTATACTTTCTAGAGTATACTCTCCCCCTTTTTGTCAGGAATAGACAAAGGGTCAAGGAGAAAAGAGGGCAAGAGATGAATGAACGAACAATGATAATGATGCATGAGGGGTGCAAGATGAAAGAGAAAATGAAGCTCAATCCTAAGACAAAGTAACATGCTACAAAGCATAAGGTAAACATGACATGCTAGGTTGAAGAAAAAAGGTAAAGACCAATGTATGACAAAGGTAGCAAAGGTGTGTGTAAGAGGTGGCTAAGTGCAATGCATGACCAATGCATGAAAAATGCACATGTGGGGCAAAGTGTACTAAATACACAACCAACGAACCAAACATGTTCCTAATGAGGAAACATGAGAAACCCCAAAGTTTGGTACTCATCGGAGTCCAAACAAGCGAGAAAATGTCTAAGAGGCATTTTATCAAACACCTAGCATGCACACTATGAACAATAATGTGAAACAATGCATGAACATCATGAAAATCACCCTTAATACATGTTCTTTCTGCCACAAGGGGCCAACAACCAATGCAAATCAACAAAAGAAACCAATCCCATGAAGAAATTTGACAAAAATTAAGTTTTCCCAACCCCAATGATAAAAATCCCAACCAAGAGCACAAAACTCTCCAAAACATAATCCAAGGATCAAAAATAATGAAAAGAATTTATAATTACCTTAGAAATGTTAATAGAATGAAAAACCATTCAAATTGGTTGGATTTTGATGTAAAAATATTGAAAGATGGGTTTTAGAGAGGATGGGAGAGGTTTAAAACAAGTTTCCCACAAAAAGCCCTTTAAAAAGCTGTTTCTAGGCGTTTCGCGACTGGACGAGTCGCGAGGTTCAGTCGCGAGCAAGCCGCGAGCCGCGAGTTTCAGCCGCGAAAATTTTCGCGAGTCGCGAGTGAGTCGCCAAAAGCTTCTGGATGAGCTCGCGACTGGGGTTTCGCGACTGATGAGTAGCCAGCTGAGCCGCGAAAAACTCTGACACCTGTTTTTCGAAACAAAACATGTTTAAACAATGAAAAACAAAGTAAACACTAAACATGAACTCAAAGAGTGATAAAAATCACTTCCAAAAACATATAAAATGATCAAAAATCTTTTTGGATTGAACCATATATGATTGAGCACACACACATCACATTTAGACAAGTACAATCTAACAAATGAATAAGACATTCATTGAACATTAGGCATGTGTGTTGTGTGTGTGTATCAAATGTGGAATAGTCCTTAGTCTAGAGTGAAGTTTCAATGATCAATTCAATTAAGTCATACACAACTAGTGCTAAGTCAAGTGGTCTATCTCAATTATAGAAATGAACATATATGACATCCCACAAGAAAATGATTACATATGATGAAGCTTTTCATTTAGCTTCTTTACAATTCATAACATTTGATCATTTTGAATCAAAACATCTCATTTTGAGATCGATGCCTGAAATTTGTGATATTTCAATTTGACGAACAAGCCTTTGGCTTTTTGGGCATCATACAATTTCATTTAAGTCGCTTTCCCTTTTTCCTAGTCGAATACTAGTATTTGCGACGGCTTTTGCAGCTCATTATCTCTTTTCATTTTGAGATTTACATTTATTGAGCTCTTTAAGCAATAAAAATAAAAGAGTGGAAAGAGATATAAGCACAAGTCTACGCAAGTATCAAAACCAACATGACTATTGACTAATCATTCATGACAAGCTTGAAGATCGATTAACAACAATCACACAAGGATGTCAAGATTTTTTCCACAAAGATATAAGTGCAAAAATAACAAGTTAAGCTCGAAAATGCACAAAGCCATTTGTACAAAGGTACAAGGCCAAACTCACATGTGATATGTGCTCAAACAAATACGATCAAACTTTTTGAATTTTTCACTTTTTATGTGGTTTTGGATTTTTACTCACACAAAATAGAAACATAAAAGTAAGATAAAAAACGAAACAATGCATACAAATAAATGCAAGATGCACAAAATGCATGAAGATATGACATTTAATGCATGAAGGGTCCTACAAAGATCGAAAGAATTAGATCAAGGACCAAAAGAGCAAAAGCTCAACCATAGGAACCCTTCCTCATCCAAACAGAACAATTGTTTGGAATGAGTGTCTCATGAGAAGTGAGACGAGGGTTGGGAGAATGAAAACCGGAGATGCACATAGACAAGGAGTTAAGAGCATTAAACACTTTCTTTAACAACATGCTATTATCACTAAAATCCGGTTTATCCTTTTTAGCACAACTTCCAAGAAGTTCAAGTTTTTCTTTTCTTTTGATTCTTTTAAAAGCATGAAACTTAGAGCATTGAGGTCTTAGATGACCAAAGGCACCACAATGGTGACACACAATGTGTTTAGGTCCACTAGACCTTTTGGGAAGGGATCTAGCAATATGATTTTGTTCCATCTTCAACTTATGACATTGAGGTCTTATATGACCAATCACACCACAATGGTGGCAAGTTGGAACAAACTTAGATCCATCCAAAGCCTTAGGTTGAGACCTAAATAGAGGCTTTGACTTAACAGCCTTTCTCTCCCCCTTTTGATTTCTTTTATGTGGAGGAATGTACACCGATTTTTCCTTTAAGGTAGAACACACACTAGGCACAAAATCGGGTACCACAACATGATTGCAACAAATATTTTCATCATTTTTAACAATAGGTTCAGCAATCAAACACTTGGCATGCATCTTAAGAGATTCATTTTCACATTTAAGATCATCAACAAGTTTGTTAGACAAAACAAGTTTAGCATCCAAGTCCATATTCAAACATTCAAACTCTTTCAGCTTTTCAAGAGAAATTTCAGCAAGTTTTTTATATTTCTCAACCAATTTGTTGGATTCATTGAGCTTAGCAATCAAATCATCCTTTTCACAAAATAACTTGCTCAAATTCTTTTGAAACTTCTTAGCATTTTTCTTCAAGAGTTTGTCAACAACACCCATAGATTCAAATAACATGTCATCACACTTATGAGGATTAACACTCATAGAGGCATTTTCACAAACACGTGGCATGTTACATTCATCACCAACCAAATCATGCAAAGAGGCATGCAAAGCACAATCCATGGCAAATAAACACAAGGGGTCAAGGATCACACTTAGGTATTTAAACCACAGCAAGTGTACCCGCTCTGATACCAATTGAAAGTTCAAAAACGTGTATAAACACCCTTGAACGTTTAGACCCCCAAATACAAAATAACCAATTCAAGCTTTATGACAAACAACTAGTGTGCGGAAAATGAACATAACCTATAAACAGAATTGGAAATCAATCTAAGCCAATTATAAATCACATCCATAACAGAAAATAAAAGGCAAAGATAAAGGGAAGAGAGATGCAAACACAAGGACAACACACGATGTGTTATCGAAGAGGAAACCGAAGCCCTCGGCGTAAAACCTCTCCGCCGCCCTCCAAGCGGTCAATAATCCACTAGAAAATGCAGTTGGGATACATGAACAACAATAGACCCTCCAAGCCTAATCTACCCGATGTACCTAAGCCCTCCAAGCTTCTTGCTCCAACGAGGTTGCGCCGAACCTTTTTCTTTTCTAGCTTACCGGATTCCGCTACTAGACCGTAGCATCCGCCATCCTTGGCATCTTCCAATGCTTCCCAAAGCTCTAAAAACACTCAACACTCTGAATGGGTGTGGGTAGTGTTTGGATAGAAATCTCCTCTCAATAGGTATGACAATGAGAGAGGGAATGAGAAGAGACTACAAAGATTTCTCTCTAAGAATGAGTAGCTCTCTCTAATTGGGTGGGTGTTTTGAAGAAACCTCTCTTAGGGTTTTTCTTTCTGAATAGCCACACATATCTTGTGGGAATGAGGGGTATTTATACTGGTGTGAGAATGGAATACGAAGAGTCAGTTTTTCCAAAAACAGGGCTGGCTGGCGACTTGACCTCGCGACTTGACTGAGTCGCGAGTTCAAGTCACAAGCTAACTTAATGGCCAGTCTGGATTTTTGTCGTGTAGTGCTCCAGGTGGCGTGACTGTTCAGCTCCCCTGCATGCTCTGCACGTGAGCAACTTTTGGCGACTTGCAAGCCGCGAGCCACCCGCGAGTCCTAGCCGCGAGTCTCTGCTTCACTGCACTGTCTTGAGCATTTCTTCACACTCTCTCACACACTACCCTTACATGATTCCCACCTAAATACAAGGTTTCTAAATGTTATATTACAAGCAAATTTGTCATGGAATAAAGCCAACACATGGTTGATTAAATTCAACCTTACATAAAATAATTGCTAAAAGCATACCAATAAACGGTTAGGTTTCACCCCTTGCCTTAGCAAGGCTTCTAGCAAGGCATAACACAAATAAAACTCTAAAAATTGTAAAGAAACTTTAAGGAAACCTAAATTAAATTCTACGGCATCTCTCCCCTGAATATTTCCCTAAAGAGCCTTTAAATAAGTCAAGGAATCCTATTACAAGTGGACCCCGTTTGGAGAAAATCCCAGGTTTTTAGGTTTCACTTAACCAACGTTTTCATCTCATTTGACTTTAGAATTTGGACTTTTGGTAAACTACAAAACTGTAGCCCTTTAAGTTTACTTTCCATCCCACTTCAATCATCTCAATGGGACATCTGAGCCAAAAGTTATGCTCCAAATACTAAATGGTGTGTAGGCTGGAATCCTAATCCAAATTGGACTTAGATTTGGTGCAAATTTCTTTTGATTCCTTGCTCCAATTGGACTCAAATTTAATTGGGTTGGCCTTCTTTGACTTGATCATGGCCCTTGTAAAATTAAAATCCATTAGTTTTCTTCTTTGCACAAATCCACTTATTTAATTTTATTATCCTACAAAAGACAAATTCACGCATTAAAATTCAATTAAGCACAAAATTGATTATTCAGCATTATTCCAAAACCAACTATAAAATACATGAATTAACTCAAAATAAGTATGATAATACTTTCTAATAATGATATAAATATGAAAAATTAAATTATTATCAACATAATTAAGCTAGTAATGATAATAGTATGCAAAATTATTATCTTCTCTCTCTTTCTCTTCCTCCTCTTTCTCTATTGTGTCTCTAACCCTCTTCCCCCCTTTATCTCTTTTGTCTCTTCTCTAATCTCTCTCACTCATAGTGGGTTTTGTTGATGTAGGTGGTGGTGGGCCAGGGATTTGTTGATGGAGGTGCTGGTGGATTTTATGGGTTTTGTTCTCGGTTGTTGTGGTGGTAGTGGTGGGTTTTGTGGATATTTTTGGTGGAGGTGGTTTTGTGGGTTTTTATGCGATGATGGTGGTGGGTTTTGTTCTCCGTTTTGGGTTTAATTTCAATTATTTTTTGCGTTAAGATTTTGTGTTTGTGGGTGTTTGGTGGTGGTGGTGGATAATTGCTATTTGGCGATGGTGGTGGGTTATTGGTGGTAATGGTTCTTTTAATGGTGGTGGATGATTGGCTTATATATATATGTTTTTGGTGGTGGGACTTGCGGTGGTGATGGGTGGGTAATTGGCTATTTTTTTTTGTGTTTGGTGGTGAGTGAGTCTTATGATGGTGCTATAGTGGTGGTTTGGTGGGTCTGGTGTGATAATTAGTGGTTTGCTTGGTGAATAGTGGTAGTTTGTTGGGTGAATAGTGGTGGTTCAGTTATTTTTTTATGGGTTTTGGGTGATTTTGACTGGTAGCAAAGGAAAAAGTTGTTGGGTAGAAGAGAGAGCTAGGAAAGAAGAGAGAGAAACATATTTTTTTTATTTAATATTATTTTATTGTGTAATTATCTTATTTTACTAGGATGTATATAAAAATAAAATTTGGGATATAGAGTGAATTGTAAAGTAGGTTGATAAAATAAATAAAGTAGATTTTTAGATGGTAAAATAACAACTTTTATACCATCCCAAATGTGAATGCTCCAATGCTATAAGGGTGTGTTTGTTTGGAGGTGAAATAGGGTGAATGAAAAGTTTTGGAAAGAAAATTGAATGGAAAACTTTTTTGGAGTGTCTTTGGTTGGGTGGGGAGGAAAGAAAATAAATGGTGGGGCCCATGTGTCGTACCTTGGATGTGTGACTGGAATTTGAGTCGATTTTAAGGAAATTACCAAGGGTAAGTGAAGTCACCACCAATCATTGAGTTTTTCTAAGGTGTGATTGATCATCGGACTCTATTTGATTTTATTACTGATCCTAGGCTAAGAAAAAAGTCATTTTTCCTAATCTAATATGGATGGATAAAAAATCTTGATTCTTGAGTTCAGAAGTCTGGTTACGTGTGGGAAAGATGTTAGGCACCTCACAACGCTTGTCTGTAGACAGTCCTTTATTTTGGTAAAATCATAATTTTTGGACATTGGCAGGTGAAAATGAGCTATTGGCATTAGCTTTCGGAGCTTTAAACATATTAGGCTTTGAGGTTTGGTTTCGAAATGGGTGTGGTCTCGATTGATGCTTTTCAAGTGTGTTAGGAATCGTTGCCAAATTTCCATGGCGAAAATCCAACAGCATTTCACCTTATTTTCGTGACAGAAATCTAGGAGTGCTTCACCTTAGATGCGTTATAGCACATAAAACACTATTCTCACCAAGCCTTCGACGTGATAATATGGTAATGGGGATGCCCTATTTTCATGGCGAAAATCCGGCAGAGTTTCGCATTTGGTGCGCCAGCAAGGTTTCATGCTTATGTATACGGCATGTGCCAATGTGCTCATGCTAGGACGAGCCGAAGCCCCTCAAAGCATTCAAACACATTGGTATATGATGCATACACGGGGAAACTGATAATTTTTGGACATTGGCAGGTGAAAATGAGCTATTGGCATTAGCTTTCGAAGCTTTAAACATATTGGGTTTTGAGGTTTGCTTTCGAAATGGGTGTGGTCTCGATTGATGCTTTCCAAGTGTGTTAGGAATTGTTGCCAAATTTCCATGGTGAAAATCCGGCAGCATTTCACCTTATTTTCGTGACAGAAATCTAGCAGCACTTCACCTTAGATGCGTTATAGCACACAAAACGCTATTTTCACCAAGCCTTTGACATGATAATATGGTAATGGGGATGCCCCATTTTCATGGCAAAAATCCAGCAGAGTTTCACATTCGGTGCACCAATAAGGTTTCATGCCTGTGTATATGGCATGTGCCAACGTGCTCATACTAGGACGAGCCGAAGCCCCTCAAAGCATTCAAACACATTGGTATATGATGCATACATGGGGAAACTGATGTCACTTGACGACATGGATCGGGACGATCACTCCGTGGTGACTATGCACACAGTATGACATGAATATGCACCTACAGCAATTGCCTTGAGCGCATACTCAAGCCACAAGGTCAAGAGCACTCACTGTCAAAGAGGGTTACTCACGTAACCATGAGAGTCCATTATACAAAGTGCACAATCACCCATATACAAGTAGATATAGATATACATACATCATGCACAATGCAACCACACAGAGCGGGAAAGTAAATCAAAAAATGTTAGTGTTCCAAAGGTATGGCCTAGCAAGGTACAAGAAATATAAAACAGACATTGTCATACCCAGAGAACGTGGCCCAAGCAAGGAGCAGGAAAAGTAAAGGGTACAAGGATTGGGGGAACCCTAATACATGCTCTAGAGAAGAGGCTTAGAGAGAGAGAGAAAGAGAAAACCATTCCGAATGGGGGCCCTCTGATCTACTGAATGTTGCCTTTTGTGGGCTTCCATCTTCTTGCTTTCATCTTTGCCATTTTTGCTCACGCCTAGGAGGTTGTACCCTTGCTCCAAGTGTCCATGCTCCGTGCATGTACATGCAAAGACAAAAAAAAAACAAGCCAGCAGACAAGCAAAGAAAGGAACAAAGGAGATAGGGAGAACAAGCAAAGAACACACTAACAAAGAGAGCCAAAAGGGGGCAAACAAAGCATGTGAAGTGTGCAAAGAGGCAAACAAACATGTTATCAAACAAAAGATGATGTCCTAGGAGGACAAATGTAGGTTTGGATCGAGTGTCCATAGTTCCATTGGATTGGTGTGTGGATGACACATAGACTCGTGCATGAACATGTAGGCAAGCGTGCAAAGATGCGAAGAAGTGAAAAAAGCCAAATAGGTGGCATAAAGCAAGCAAGGAAAGGATATCAACATCGCATGGAGCGGAGAAAGGTGTGTACCAAGCACACCAACACTATGGAGGTGTATCTCATAAGTGGTTACATCCAAAGTACCAAGCACACCAACACCATTGAGGGGTATCTCATAAGTGGTTACATCCAAACAAGCCTTAGGAGAGACGGATGCAATCACACAAGCAAGTGGCCCCAAGGACCGACAAGCACAAACCCAGGGAAGGGGCAAAGCATGCAAAATGTAGATCTAGACAGACAAACATAGAGATAAAGCATAGAAGCAAGCAAGCAATCATGGACATGCATAAAGGTGATCCAAACCCTTTGACATAGGCCTAGGTGTATGGGTGTAGGCCTAGACCACGAGATCTAGATCTACACCCCACCAATGAGAGCCAAAACACAAGAAAGAGAGATATCGAGGAACAAAAGGGCTATAGAAGCACATGGCATAGCAACCAACATATAAATCTAAGCACACTAACATGGCACGGAGCACATAAACACATAGATCTAAGCATAGGCATGATATGGGACCCAAAGAGACATAGATCTAAACAAAGGCATGTAGATCTAAGCATAAACATGGCAAGGAGCCTAAAGGCATGTGGATCTAAGCATAAACATTAAATTTAGACATATCCTAGCTCAAGAAGGCTAGGCCAACTACATCAAAGTAATAAATCATGGCAAAAAGTAAGGAAACATGTTAGAGAAACTTTAAAACATTCTAGGAAGCAAGAACATGCTAGGAAAAGCAATAAAGCATATTATTAAACAAGAAAAGTTAGAAAAAGTTATTGAAAAGAGAAGGGTGTGGATTGTAGCTAAAAAGCTACATCCACACCCTTAAGCCTCAAATCCAAGGTATGGAACCAAGGAGAGGAGGACTAAGTGCAAGAACAATACCTTATAATTATGGAGAAAACAAAAGAATTAAGGGTGTTTGGATGTATTTGAGAGAGAGAGAGAGAGAGAGAGAGAGAGAGAGAGAGTCTGCCTAGAAAACTACCCAAAATTTTCTCCCTTTTTTTTTTTTTGCAAAATGAAGGGTCTGGAAACATTTATAGTTGAATTCTGACCCTTCAACTTCCAGTGGCCATACAATGTGCGTCGGCCACCCCTGCTGACATCAGGAGTTTTGTCTTTTTCTGGTCTAGTTTTGAACGTATATTTGAAGGTCTTTCTAGACTGAGATTGAGCTATTTTTTATGTCCATGGAAAGCTCTGAATGTCTAGTTTCTAGAACACTGAAGAAATTGGACATCTGACGGTCAGATCAAAAAGTTATGGCCTCGGGAAGCATACTAACGTGCTTTGCACAGTTTTCTAAATATCTCAACCGTTTTAACTTTGATTTTGATCCACAAATAGTCATTGGAAAATGTATTTGATAATATTCGCAATGGCATTGGTCCCAGCCTGTTATGATGGTCGGATCAAAATTACGGTTTCTAGTGCCCGAACGGGTTCGCACGTCAATTTAGATGTTTCCGTGGCTCCATGGAGAAAAGATTATATTTTTAGAATTTTCAGGGTTCAGCATGCAAATCAAGGGTGAACAAAATACGGTATTTTATAGGATGCATTTTTTCTTAATTGAAAAAAATGTCCATGTCCATGTGCACATGCACTTCGTCCAATTGCCTCTCTTTTTTTTTTCTTTTTTTTTTTTTGGCAGTAACGTTGCCTCTTTTTTTTTTTCTTTGATTTTGTAGGGCTTGGGCATGATTAGTTTTTTTTTTTTTTTAAACTAGACATGATTGTTTTTGGGACATGATTTTTTTTTTTTTTTTTAAATAAATTTGGGTGATTGCTCTTCTTTTTTTTTTTTTTTTGGTCACTTTTTGGTTTTAATTGGACTTCATTCTTTAACAATGATATATGAGTAAATTTATTCAAACTCATTTTTTGTATCCCTCCATTTTTGCACTTCCAACCAAACAAAAATGAGTGAAATTAAAAATTTTTCTATCCTCTCACCATTTTTTATTCTCCCAGTTTTCTATCTCTCCAACTAAACGGACCCTAAAGGAAATAATGTGAACCAAGAAAGTTGAAAGTGAAATGTATTATCTTTAAATTTTGCCAAGGAAAAAAAAAAAGGTAAAGTAAATAAAAAATAAACATACCCAAACAATCCATTACGTGCTATAGACAACACAACATAACTTAAATTTTCTTTTTTTTTGGCTGAATAAAAGAGTGACATGACTTACACATAATGGTAGTGCATTCTTTGGGCAACTGCCGGAACTAGATTGGACCGTTCTTTTTGGATTGTAATAAAAACCCAATGAAGGCGATCTCCATGAACCATGATAATTGATAAGGCAATTGCCATTTTTTTTTTTTTTTTTCGCTCTTAAATTGTGGACAACATGTTTAAATGGTGTGTCAGTTAACTTATACTGTAATTGATAAAACCTAAGCTTATCATCCAGACTTGGTATTGAATTTCATCTATACTCTGGTCAAAGAAACAGAAATGACCATCTATCTCCCGTTGTATATATAGCACATATATAGACCCAACGAACCAAACAAGCAATATTTGTAACATATTTATTGACACCGTAAATTTGTTCTTTGATTCTATCCTCACCCCCAACCCCCCCCCCCAAAAAAAAAAAAAAACTTTGTTCTTTGATGTTGGCAGAGGTAACTTTGCTATATTACCTTAACATATTGACACCGTAACTTTTTTCTTTCTTTCTTTTCTGGGCGAATTAAAAAGAAAAGACTAAAAAAACTTACCACAGCCCAAAATTTTGAGCTCTATATCAATCATTTTGCAGATGTCCGCACAAAACTAGATCCAGTTCCATTTTCCTTCTTGCCTTCTAGGAGATGTCTCTCTTTTTATTATTTATTTTTTATTTTTAAAGCCCTTCCAGCATAAGTCTGTTCTTAGGTTCATGAGCATCACAAAGAACGTTAGTACCACTGAGCTATCAAGTTTATCTCCTAACTTTAATTAGTTTGAGAACAAGATTTTTTCCTATTAAATCCTCCAAAACTTTCTAATTTTTATTTTAACATAAGATATGTGACATTTAAAAAATCAGATAAATGTTACATGTCAAACATCATTTTTTAAAAATATGAGAGAATTTGAGAATTCAATGGGAGTGGATTCTTCATGTGGTTATTTCGATGATTATCATTATCATTATTATTATTATTCTATATATTCTATCTATAAAACTGAAGTTTTTGAAACTCCCACAATTTTCCACATTAGCACAATTTATATAAAAAAAATTTTTAAAAAAAAAAAAAAACATAATTGAATTTTTTAAAACCCGACTCTGCACCCAAGCACCACATTGACAGAGAGCATGAACGTGAGAAATAAGGAGCCAGAAGCAATTGCAACGGGTTGACATTGCTTGGACTTAAATTGCGTTGGATTTCAAGTGGAATATTATCAGAGTTAAAAGGGTTTTTTACGCTTTTATATAGAAGAGGTCAGAGACTTTCAAATTGCTTCAACAATTGCTTCCTACAGCTTCCACCATGAGTCTTCTTTGTCTCTAAACCCCCCAAACGCAGGTAACTTTTCTCGACCTTTGTCTAACCCAATTAGAGCAAAAATTAGGTCACCTTGATTTCACATTTTAATTCAATGCTTGGCTATTTTGTCTCTCTCTGCCAATCACCGCTCTAAAAAAAAAAAAAAAAAATTATTATTTTTGTATGGACTTAATTAACGAGACTCTATGTTTCATGCACTAAAATTGGTTGACAAAATACCTGATTTTTTTGTTCCTATTTTGGAAATGGTACCATGTCCATTTTTGTAGGTCTCATTAGCTTGAATTCGAGTTTGACTCACATTACTAATCAATTATAGAATACATAACAGAGCATGCTCAATGTCTAACAAGCACACACAATAGTACACGCTCCATGTCTTACAGATAATCAATATGTAAACAACTAAATTGTAAACCCAACTATGTTACCTGTCATATTTGGTGAAAGCTATGTTATTTTGTGGAGATTAAGTTCTTGGTCTCAGGTTCTTAAAAGCTTTCTTTGAATTGTCTATATAAAATGTTTTTTTATTTCGCTCTCTCTTTCTCTTTTTGGTGAAAACTTCTTATTAATCCAGAAATTTAATTTAGCTCTATATACAAAAATCTACTATAGTCATTTAGCCTCTGTTATAGTCCATCAAAACGAATAATCTTTGTGCCTTTGTGGTTATTGCTATCCACTAATAGGATTTATCATTCCAAATTTTAAGTTGGGTTATTTTAAGGTATTTTTGTTGGATATTATAGAAGAGATTGTCTATTTGTTAAATAATTAGAAAATATTCAATACGAAGTAGATTTTGTTAAATGGGTATATAATTTCATATGTTTGATGTTTGATGTTTTTATTTATTTTTTATTTTTTAATTATTTTTTTTTATTGTTTGTTTTTTTTATTTAAATTGGGAATCTATGAGTTATGGGTTATGAATTATGGATTTTAACAAATTTTCAAAATAAATGATAGTGTGGGATTAAGGGGTTTGTGGTTATATCAACAAGTATTGCAACAAGTTACTATAGTAGACACTCATTAAATAATAAATTTAGGGATATAAAACTTTTTAATGTATTAAATTCTTAATTTGTAGATTTTATTTTATCAAGATTCAAGAGCTGCACTTATCAATTTAAAAAAAAAAATTTAATTAAAAAAGATCAAGAGCTCTATATTGGGGAACAAATTCAATTTTACAACCTGATGTTTCAAAATTTGGATTTCCCCCCCTATATTTTAGGGGTGTTTGGAATTTAGTCCCTAAAGTTTGAGGATGTTTGGATTTTAAACCCTAAAGTTTCAGAATTTCAAGGTGTAAAATCCCAACACTCCCAAATTTTAGGGGATAAAATCTAAATTTTGAAACGTCAGGGTCTAAAATCCAAACACTCCAAACTTAAGAGGGCAAAATCCAAATTTTGAAACTTTAGTTTGTAAAATTTAAATACCCCCAAACTTTAGGGGTGTAATTTGCAATTTAACCTAATAACAATAACTATACAAGACATTTTTTTCTTCATTTCATAACATATAACTATTTAATATATGTTTTAACTATATAGTGTTATTTATAAATTCAATATCTGCAATTGTAGTAAAATAAACCAAGAATAAATCATATATCATACTCAATAAATTTCCCATGCATCGTATAGGTTAGCGACTAGTTATTATTATTGAATGCTCGAAAATGTGTGAAAACACAAGAGCTATTTAGACCCCCAAATTAAAGTTACGGCTCTATTGATTTTACTCTAACTTAATACTAAGTGCGGAATAGAGTAATTAGCGACTAGTTATTATTATTGAATGCTCAAAAATGTGTGAAAACACAAAAGCTATTTAGACCCCCAAATTAAAGTTACGGCTTGATTGATTTTACTCTAACTTAATACTAAGTGCGGAATAGAGTAAATGCGAGCGGATAAACAAACAAGCTACTTTAACTCATAAACATTATAACACAGCAGTAAAATGAAAGGTAAAAGAGTAGGGAAGAAGAATACAAACACAAGATAACATGCCGATGTGTTATCAAAGAGGAAACCGAAGAACTTGACGAAAAACCTCTCCGCTGCCCTCCAAGTGGTAATCGATCCACTAGACAATCAGTTGGGATACATGGGTTAGCAAGAGACCCTCTAAGCCTAATCTACCCGATGTACCTAAGCCCTCCAAGCTCCTAGTCCAACAAGGCTTTTCGGAACCGTGTCTTGTCTAGCTCTCCGGATCCCGCAACAAGCTCCATGTTGCATCTGATAGGCCAAAAACGTATTGACCCCTTGTAATGAATTAATTGATTAATTATCCAAGTTTATTAATTAATCAAATTAACATGCAAACGTGTGGTAGCACAAAAAAATCACCAATTAAACTAAGTGCAGCGGAAAATAAATTAACATAGTGATTTGTTTACGAATGGGGAAAACCAACAAGGTAAAAACCCCACCGGGTGATTTTAAGGTCACCACTCCCGAAACCCCACTATTATCACAACAAGCGGTTACAAGTAAAGGAATCCCAATACCTTATACCAACCTACAGTTGAACCCTTACCCCAATATCCAATTGGACTTATTTTGTAATGACAATTTCTCCTTTTGATACACGGCTCCCAGTACGTGACTAACCAATTGTGCGGATCCCAGTACGCGACTTCAATCACCAATTAGAGAAAGTTGTTAGCTACAAAGTTCTTCAGTTCATCCCAACGATAAAGATCAAGAAGATGTTTGGTCACAAAATCCTACGGTGCACATACACAGCATCTTCTTCACAAGAATGATGAACTAGGGCAAAACTGTGTCTTCGGTCACAATTTGCTTGAACAAACTTTACTCAACACTTGTGCAACTTATGAACTCTTTGGCAGCCCTTAGAATAATCCTTTTATATGTCTAGGGTTGTGAGAAAAGAAGGCCCAAAGACACATTCACGGATCTCAAGAAAACAGAACAAAAAATCTGTTTTCCTTAAACCTTGATAGATAGGAGCTGTCGAGAAGCTGTTAAGCAGGTGTCCTATTTGTCGAGAAGTTGTCGAGCACACGGGCTGAAACAGCTTTCTTAAGCTCGATAGATGCAGCTGTCGAGCCAGCTGTTGAACTTTAATGAATTTGCACTATTCAACTTGTTTCTTGGACAGACTTGAAAGACTTTAACACTTGATCTTGAAACCTTGTTTCTTGAAATATTAAAAACACCTAGATCTACCCAATTACAAGTAAAGTGGGTTTTGTCAAAAGATTAGTTAATTACATAAAATAGTGACATATGTTCCTAACAAGTGAATCACATATGTCCTAACAGCATCTGCCATCCTTGGCTTCTTCCAATACTTTCCAGCAGTACCAAAACCTCACGAACACTCTAAAAGGGTGTGGTAAGTGTTTGGACTATTAACCTCTCAATGGTATGGAAATGGAGAGGTAGGAGTTAAGGAAAATCCACAAGCAATTGTGTAGAGAAATGTGGGTATAACAATCTCTAACTTTTAAGGTTTGTGGTTAGGGTTTTCTCTCTGAAGTACTTCTCAACTTTTGTGGGTAATGTGGGTATATATAGTGTGGGTACAAAAAGTGCGTACAAATAGCATAGTTTGGCAAAACAAAATGTTTCACGATTGTCTCACAGGAAGGCTTACCCGCAAGCTACTCGCGAAACACAGCTGTCTCCATTTGTCCTGACTTTTCGCATTCTAGTCATGTACAGGGCACATGCATCATTTCGCAGGATGCTTAGTCGCGAGCTACCCGCAAAAACTCTTTTGTCTTCAATTGCTCAAGTATTCACACTCTCTCTCTATCACACAACCCTTACAATTAAATCCCACAATAAATACAGGGTACAAAAGATTGAGTAAAATTACAATCAAATTTGGCACGGAATTAAAACCAACAAAACACATAATTGTAAATTACAACTTTACAATTATTATTATTATTTAAGATGTCAATATATCTATCAGTAATGATGTCTCAAAATCTAATGCTAATTCTCCTTAAAAAAAGGGGGAGAGTCAGCAAGCTTGGACATGACATGTAGTAAAGTGCTCTCGTAAATGTAATGAGGAAGCGGATTTGTTGAATATTTAGTAATGCAGCGAGTAACAGACCTTATACATCTCAATGGGATATAGTGACCACTACTTGAGTTTACTGAGACTATACGTCTTGGTCTGATTGTTGGTAAAATTAACAAATTTTACATCAATAGGCTAAATAACAACTTTGCGGAATAAGCTCTCTTAACAACAACAAAAATGCCGCACTAGCTTATCTATATTTATCATTATTGTATTAAAAACTTGTAAATCTGGGTATTCTATTGCTTAATTTCACTTGTTTTATTTTTATGTCACTGATTGGTGTACTATATAACAGGAGTGTAATTAAAAATAATTACAATTACATATATATATATATATATGAGTTTAAATTATATCTAGTATATGTGTGTATATATAATCATACCAATATTCAAGCCAATCAATTGTTATTTACCATTCAATTCATAAACTCATCTTTTATATATTATATTAAATTACAAAGACTTAAATTTAAATATTTAATTGATGACATGACTATTGATATTTAATCATCTTGAAATTTTGAAAATATGGAGAATGCACGAAGATAATGTTACGCTATCCAATAATTTGTTATTGAATTCATATTTTAAAAATTCCACAATTGGATTACATGTTCTATATATTCTTAACATGCATACTAATATTCTTGCCAATCAGTTGTTATTTACTATTCAATTCATAAACTCATCTTTTATGCATTATTTCAAATTACAAAAACTTGAATTTAAATAATTGATTAATGACATGACTATTGATATTTAATCATCTTGAAATTTTGCAAGCATGGAGAATGCACGAAGATAATATAATCCAATAGTTGATTTGTTAAAATTCACATTTAATTAAAATATATTGAATAGTGAACATTGCTTCAAGTTAAACCAGGTGTAACATGAACCTAACCACATATATGAGATCTACTCGACCTTTTTCTTTTTTTAGTTTTTTATTTTTATTTTTTTTATATACAAATGAGTTTACACTTTCTTTTTTTTTTTTTTGGGTTTCTTATTATTTATTTATATTAGACTATTTATCTTTTACACAGCATTAACTCAACTAGAACAAAAAATTTTAAAAATAAAAATCTTAAATAAGAAACATGATGCAAAATTAGACAACAATTAGAGTCTAATTGGATTTTATCTCAGCTTTGGCTTTAAATGTTTTTTTTTTTTTTTTAATTTACTTTGTGTGAT
This sequence comes from Quercus robur, assembly GCF_932294415.1. Lineage (NCBI taxonomy): Eukaryota > Viridiplantae > Streptophyta > Magnoliopsida > Fagales > Fagaceae > Quercus > Quercus robur. Next base: position 39,235,182 of record NC_065538.1, on the reverse strand, counting down.
TGATATTTTGACTCAACACTAATTTTTCTATAAATTGGGTTTTGAACTTCTATTTAGGTATTCTCTTCTTTGTAAACTTACTAGTCAGTATAATGGCTATAGACAATAACGAATAAATACATAGAGTGATAAATTAAACTAGCGTGCTCAGAGGCTCTTCTATTTTTTTTTTTTTGTTAAAATTTGATAATTTGTATTAATTATAATTTGAGATTACTACATTTTTTCAATCACAAAAATACATTTTGGTGTGATGAGTGTTATGCGTTTGCAGGTGAAATAATTTTTCATCATACACCTAAGTATTTTTGTGATTGAAAAATATAGTAATTCCAAATTATAATGGATATAAATCATTAACCTTTACCCAAAAAAAAAATAGAAAAGCCTCTGAGCACGCGAGTGAGCACACGCTCAGAGGCTAGTATTTCTTTAACAAAATATCACAACACCAAATATCACAAATAACTAAACATGAATTTATGAAATTAGTCAAAATTAATGCTACTAAAACTATCTGATAGCCAACCACTTTATTTGAAAACTCCTATGGGTGATCATAATGAAAGGAAAATATAAATTCAACAAATTCAATGGAAAAATACTGTGTGAAACAAAAAGAGCCTCTATAAATTCTTACATGTGTACGATAAGGCCTTTTTTTCTTCTTTTTTTGGGTTTAGTGTTATAATTTTTCATTCATCCCAATTTTAAGTTTACGCATTTGTCCAATAATATTACGCATTGTGAACTATTGATACAACCATGAGTGTCATGAAGATAGCTCCAAAATATGCACACAAAATTTGTTAATTGATTAATTTTTGAAACATTAATATAATTAGAATTAGAATATGTAGAACATAAGTCAAATTGAATTGAATGGTTCTATATTGTGGGTGTGCTTAATCTTCTATTTTTATTGGGTTAAATTTCTAGTTGTTTTTAGTCACATTTGAAACTTATGTTTTTTTCAATGTCATGACCACAATAAGGATCTCATAAAGTAAACAATGTTTGGATAATAAAAATGTACTCTAAAAATTTCATCCATAACCATATATATGATACTGTATGACAAAGAAGATTATGATTCAATATCTTTTATTAAGCCTTCCAATTGTTTTACAACAACATTTGCAATTATCCTGTAATGTTTAGAGACTTTTATATTTTTTGTTAATTATTATTATTAATTTTTTTTTTTGTTAATAAATTTTGTAAGGTTATATGTAATGAATAAATAAGAAAAGAGGAAAATTATCTTATGAGAGATTCTCATGAAACCTCTCTCCTATAATAAGTGTGAGTTTCCTATACTATCCTTACATATCTCCCATAAACCCACCTAAAATTTTTTTTCCTTTTGTAGTAATTTTGTTTGGATTTTTTTTTTTTAAAAAAGCTTCATAAAATTTATTTGTTACTAAAATTTTGATCTACCTTATATTTTTCTTTTTCATGATCTCCCTACTAAAATGTTTGGATAATCAAATTTAATGGTTACTAAAATATACTTAGAATTATCTATATCACTCCTAGCTAACTTGCACTATCAAATGACAAAAAATAAATAAATAAATAAGAGAAGAAGATAAATAAAAAATAAAAAATTCAAGAATTCAATGCAACATGAAAAATTAAAAGAATTCTAAAATGAAAGAAAGAAAATAATCAAACAAAACGGCATATACCATTCAGTTAGTAAAATGTAAATGAAATGATTTTAAAAATTTGTTTGTGCCCTCTACTAAGTCAACAATCAAAAGGTAGTTTCTCAATAAGACAAATAAATGTTTAAAAAAAAAAGTCAGTTACTTACAATACATAATATTTACTTGAAAAAAAAAATACATCTCTCTTAGATCCAAAGCCAGGGCAGCCATTTGTTCTCCCATCTTGCTAATATCCTTATGTTCTTTGCACATGTACATAACATTTGCAAAAAGATGGTATAAGACCAATGGGCTCCACACAAAGCACAAAATCGAGTGGCACAACCATCCATTAAGTTCCATTGATTTTCTTACGAAATCAAAGAATTAATGGGATTTTGAGGACTTATCTTTGATGAGTCACTGTTGGAGTATGAGGAATGCTCTGCATATTGGGTTCCATAGTTTGCTAACAACACAACACATGGGTATTGCTTGGCTTGCAATTGAGATTAAATCCATTTAAATTTTGTTCAAAAAAGTTTTGAAAATAAATTTATTACAAATAAATAAAAAAAAGTAAGCCTACTCACCTTAGATTCTGATGAGTTGAAAAATAACTAGAATTGTCATTAAGGCAAGGAATAGCTATATAAGAAAGAAGTGACAGAATCCAAAGGTACACAAAAAAATTCACCCAAAAGCTACTTCCAAGTCAATTTCTCTCTTAAAAAAGCCTTTCCTTTTCTAACTTAATCATCGGAGTGTTTTTGGCAAACATCACACCAATGTATTCCATCTCGTTTCAAATCTTATTGTAGGTTTCACATCAAAGACATAATCAACCTAACTTCGTCCATCAACAAAGACGAAGAACTCATGAAAGTTCAAATAGTGTGTAAAACACCTATGAACGTTTAGACCCCCAATTTACAAATTACCAACACAAGCTTATAATCAAACAATGTATATGCAGAATATGAAAATAAGCTAAAACAGAATTGGTAAAACAATCTAAACCGAAATTAATCACAACCACAGCAGTAATTAAAAGGCAAAGATTAAGGGAAGAGTCATGCAAACACAAAGACAATACAGTGATGTGTTATCAAAGAGGAAACCGAAATTCTCGGCGAAAAACCTCTTTGCCGCCCTCCAAGCAGTCAATAATCCACTAGAGAATAAAGTTGGGATACATGAATAGCAGAAGACCCTCCAAGCCTAATCTACCCAGTGCACCTAAGCCCTCCAAGCTTTTTGCTCCAACAGAGTTACGTCGAACCTTGTCTTCTCTAGCTTACCGGATCCCGCAATAGCCCATTGCATCAACCAAAATGAATTGGTCCCTTCCGAATTGCTTCCCAAGTACCAAAATGCCTCCTTACAGATATGGGTATGGTGAGATAAGGATTTGGTTAATGTACCTCTCAAGGATGTAACAATGGAGAGGGTGAGAGTAGAGGAATTTGGAGAATCAAAGGATGAAGATTGTGGATGAGTCAATCTTGTTTTTCTCTAGGGTTTCTCTCTCAAAATTCTCTCCAGAAGCTCTTTACATTTCAATGGTATAAGGGTATTTATAGTAGGGTGAGTAAGGAATGCGAACAATCAGTTTTCATCAAACAGGGCATTTTGGCGACTCGAGCTCGCGACTAGAACGAGTCATGAGTTTGAGTCATGAGCTAATTGCCTGGCCACTCTGGAAGTTTTGTCCTGTAGTGCTCCAGCTGGCGTGACCCTTTAGCTCCCTTACATGCTTCACACGCGTGCCACCTTTGGCGACTCGCCACTCGCGAGATCCAGTCGTGAGGCTCTTCTTAAGTGCACACCCTTAAGCTTTTCTTCACACTCTCTCACACACTACCCTTACATGATTCCCACCTAAATACAAGGTTTCTAAATGTTGAATTACAAGCAAATTTGGCACGGAATAAAGCCAACAAAATGATTGAATAAATTCAACCTTACAATCTCCCCCTTTGGCTATTCTGTGACAAAACCCTAAAACAAACTCTAGACTTAACATGTGAGTTGGGAACAGTTGAACAAAACTCACTCACACCTAACTCTAGAATCTGTGAAGCTTTTGAACCATACAGACAAGTATTTCTTGAAAACAACAACACAATACGATCATTGTAAGCAGAAAACTTGAAATACATATGGAGCAAGCACAATGCGATCAAGCAAAAAGGAATGAAGCAATAAAGCATGGCTTGACCAAAAATGAATAATCACTATAAATAGTGACCACAATGATCATTCACACAAGGAACGAACATCCAGACATGCAAGCTAATAAGCTCAATGCAAAGTATCACTTGCATGTCCAACACTCAACCAATACAACAACACAAGGTAATTGCATCAAGGATAAAAAATCCAACAAGGGCACAAGAGTGATGTACTTAAAGAAATGCATAAGATTAACAACAAGTACTAAGCTACAAAGCATTAGTACAAAAATAGCATAATATAAATACACAACATAAACCCTAATATATGATAATATTAAGCAACATAGGCCTTTTCTATCTCCTGCTCTTCAACATCAATACTCCCCCTTCGATCAAGCTCTTCCTCCCCTATCATCATCATTTCCGCCTTTCTGTCATGGAATAACTAGTCCTCATATTCTTCTAGCTTTCTTTGAATTTGGTTCAATTGAGTTTAGAGAGAAGTGAACTTCGAATCACAACGGATGTTGTGATGGTGCAGGAGAGAGGCAAGTCTGGACATCTTAGTGCTTATGTCGTGGACGTATGCCATAATGTTGTCTAACTTCTCATCATAGGAGGATAAGCTAGAGCATGAACTACTATGAGAAGCTGGAGTCTCTGTCTTGATTCCCTTCCAACTATGACCAATGCTAGCGTTGAGCGTACAAAGGTTGATTGCGTACAAAGGTTGATTGGACTTGGCTTCGAGGAGGGAAACTCATCTTCTGATGGATGAATGCCTTTGAGTTTCAATATCCTTGAAATGAGGCAGCAAAAAGGAATGCAGGTCCTTGAGTTAGTTCTTGCAACAGTTTTGCGCATAATATGAAAGATATGAGTGCAAATATCGATCTCTTCATTAGTAATCAGATCATGAAGGAACAAAGCTCTCTCGAGATTCATGTATTCGATGCTGGATAGAGGATATAGATTGTGGAACATGGTTATTGTAAGCACCCTTAGTTCCGGAGATAGTGAGGAAACACCAATTGAATTCCCATTTGGTGAGAATTCCAAGTTTCTTCCAAGAGCATCCCAAAGTAAATCCTCATCCGAATTCAAATCATCATATACTGGTGGATTAGTAAACATCAGCCGGTTGATGTGTAGGATTTCTACCAGATAAACAAGAGTCACTGAGAAACTCTTTCCTCTAACCTAGCATTTGAGCTCCTCTCCTTCAACAATGGCATTGGCATAGAATTCTTTCACCATGTTCTCATATGCATCATCAAGGTTGGAGAGAAGGAAGTTCCAATCCTTGGTGGCAAACCATTTAGGGATGTTGGTTTCCAAGAAAGACGGCTAGTCAATAACCCTTTCAACCAGCAATGAGGCTTCTTTAAAGTAGTTCTCATAGGTCTGAAAAGTAGCATAAGATCTGAACTTGTTAGGGTCATACACTCTCGTCGGTGATCGGGTCCTCTTTGACCAAGTAGAGAGGTCATTAACATCAATCACAGGCTCTTTCCCTTTGTTGTTGCCTCCTTTCATAGCTGCTCTCTTGAATGGAGACATTTTCAAACTGCATCATGTTACACCAAAGAGCAACAGAAACCACATAAGACAACAAACTCTATTAGCACTAAGTTAGTCCCAAAACAGAGTATTGAAGAAAACCCTAAAATCATGAGATTAAGGTCTCAATTATGTCACTGAATGTGTGTGTGCCACAAATAATACATTGTTCAACCAAAGGCAAAGTGTAACAACACATAACCAACAAAACCCACACCACAATCTCACCAAAACATCAAATACCCATATTCAAGCAACATAGTCACATATATCATCAAAAACACCCAATTCAAGAAATCTTAGGCAAGAAATGTGAAATACATTGAGAAAGAAACAGAACCCATACCTTTTCTTGAAGATTAGTGAAGAAGTGAGGAAGAATATGGAGAGTTTGTGTGTCAACACGTTGATTTTGAAAGAAGAACCTCCCGGATTGAAGGTCAAAGTTTACAAAATTCACTCCCCTAATAATGCCCATTGAACAAGTACTGATGCAGATAAAAGATGAACCTTCTCTACAATGGCCCAGACTAATTTATGCTCTAGCAGAAGTAAAAGAAAAGAATAAGTACTACAGATTTCACCAAGGCCACAGACATCGTACTAACGAATGCAGACATTTGAAGAACCAAGTTGAGACCTTGATTTGTCAAGGGAAACTACCGAAGTTTGTGTGAAAAATGGAGCCATATAGACGACAACAAAAGGATGAGAAAGATAAGGAACAAAAGAAAAGGGGAAAGAAGGCTCCTGTAGGTGAGATAAGGATGATCTTAGGAGGACTAGTAACAAGAGGATTTTCTAAGTCATTGAAGAAGGCATACGCAAGGGAAGTGAATAGCATCCATTCACGATTCACGTCATCAAAGACACCAAGAAGCAGCGAGCCAAATATTGTCTTTTTCGAAAGAGATGCTTGTGATGTCAGACAACCCTATGACTATTCACTGGTGATTATGCTCAGAATGGAGGAATTTAACATTCACTGGGTACTGGTTGACAATGGGAGCTCCGCGGACATCATCTATTTGCCTGCATTTCAGCAGATGAAACTGAGCCATGAAAGACTTAGACCTTTCACTTTCCCTTTAGTGAGCTTACCGGAGACAGAATCATCCCTAAAGGTATCATCAAATTAATCGTGACTGTGGGTACTTATCCAACACAAGTCTCTAAGGAGATTTATTTCCTTGTGGTGGACTGCTCGTCAACATACAATGTCATCCTAGGATGACCAAAACTCAACAAGTTGAAGGCGGTAACATTGACATACTACCTGAAGGTAAAATTCCCTACAGCCCACAACATAGGGCAAATCTGGGGAGACCAAGTCCTTGCGAGGGAATGTTATCAAACCGCCCTAGCATCAGGGGAAAAACACACATGGATGATAGATGAACCAGAGCCTATTCCCTAACCATCAGAAGCACCCCAAGGCATCGAGATTG